>NW_008328329.1:179760-239981 GCF_000622305.1 Nannospalax galili
CCAAGCATCCTGCAGGCTTGACAAGTCCTGCAGACCAGCTGCTCAGCCCAGAACAGGATCCCAATGGGGGACAGCTGGCCACCACACTCCCCAAGGCTGAGGATCCTGGTACAGTACCAGCTCCAGAGCAGGCAGGTGAGACAGGAGAAGCCTGGAGCTAGGGAGGCCCTGAGAGCACAGTCACCTGTGTTGCACGCAGTCAAATGTGTGCAAGATCCACCCTTGCCTCAGAAGGGAAGAAAAGGACCCAGGAAAAAGCAGGGCAAGAATCTCAGGCACTGGCATCAGACCTGAGTGACAGAGTCTATGTCCCCAGCTCCCCATCCAAGGACACCCCAGGAAAGTGCTAACTGAGCATTCTCTGCAGACAGAGGCACTTGAACAGTGACTAAGGTGAGGGCCTTAGAGGCACTTGAACAGCGACTAAGATGAGGGGCTGCTGAGGCCCCCAGAGCTGTACCCACTGTTGCTGCCAGTGACTCCTGATGCTTGTGGAGGACCCCCTGTTGGTGACTCCCATCACCACTGCTTGTGGAGACCTCCCTACCTTCCCACAACCCACAGTTCCAACTCACAGAATGTTTCCTGGACTCCAGCCCTCTTGGAGAAAACAATCAGAACAGGCAGTCCGATAAAGCCACTGGTCCTCTGAGGATAGTCCCCGAGGCAGCAGGAGTCCTCAGCCTGAGCAGACTGGTGGTGAGGCCACGCCGGGTCAGCCTCTGACTGGGGTCCATCATACTTAGGTGTTCTGTTTCCTTTCCTTGTCCCTGTCCCCATAGTGGGGTTAGGGGTTCTCAGAATCACCCTCAGAGCTGCTTCCACCCCAACACGCACCCCCTTCTCATGTAGGCACACACCCCATGCAACACCAAGAACCTGGAGCCTCCCTGCCCACAGCTGCTCAGAAGACTGTGTCCCAGCAGTGGCCTCCCTTCCTTCAACAACACAGCTTGTATCCCCAGCCCACATCTATAAAAGCCTTGATTTGATGCACAAACCATTCTAAGAAAGGTAATAACCCTTTGCAGTGCCACTAAACAGAAGCATGTCTCTTACTTTCCTTAAACAGAACCTTAGAGCACACGACTTGCACACGGACCTTTCTGAGGCCTGTGGGAATGACAGGGGTTACAGGAGACAGGACATAGAATGGGGAGTGAGAGCACACAAGTGCAGAGCTCAGCACAGCTGGTCCTTGCTCATGCTCTGAGGTTTGTGCAGAGGCCTCAGTTTGGCTTACTTCCACTGGGAGGTGTGGAAGGGGTACATCTGGCTGGTGATGAGGAAGAGAGATTCAGGAGTCAGTCCTGTGCCCTCAGCCAGCCAAAAATTTCTTGCTTGGCCCAGGGTCTCCTCTCTCCTGTTCTGTTGGGTAGGACCTGGGACCATGTTAGGTATCCGATGTGTGTAGTCTCCAAAAAAGAATCATAAGAAACCACCAGGAAAGTGAAATCTAATCAATTCAGTACTTTTGGCAAGATACCCACCATAAGCATTTAAATAAACCTGGATTTCCTTCCTTCCTTACAGCAATTCTCCCCAAATTCAGACAAGATCCAGGAACAACCTGATTTGGTTAAAAGAAAACTCCAGACCTGATCGTCTCCAAGTTCCATGCAAAGTAAGACAGTGGCTCTCTTTCTGTCTGTCTGGGTTCTTCCCACGTTTGTGGTCCAGTATCCATCCTTGCAGATGTAAAGGGTACTAGGTAGCCACACAGAAAGAATAATGAGGTTTCCACAAGGGGCTCAACACCATGCTAGGGCCAGCAGAAGAGTTGGGCAGGTATGTGTGGGCCTGTGAGCCAGAGGACCACTCCATCTGCTTCCTGCAGTGTGAATCCCCTAGCCTGTACTTGCAGATCCTTCTCAGTGGTCCTAAGCTGGTGGCTCAGCTTAAGACTCAGGTCCCCACCTGAGACACCATCCAAACTTCAGCCTTGTGAGGAGGATTCTGACAGGTGACATCTAAGTATGGAGCCTGGAGTCTGGCTGGCACTAAGTGGGGATGCTTCGTACATATCGTGTTGGCTGAGAGAGAAAGCAGATCTTGCAGATATGAGCCATAAAAGCCCCATGGGAACCACATACGGCCAGCTGACTGCAGAGTTCAGAATGAGGAACCTGAGGCTAGATTGCTGTGTTCTCTGTCTCAGCAACCTCAGGCCAGGCCTGCCACCACAGAGCGAGGGTCCCAAAGAGATGAGGGGTGATTGCAGATCCCTGTGGAGAGAAGGTCAGACCAGACCTATACTCAGGAGACCTGGTAGGACCCCCAGATAGCTCCTAGGCTAACCTTGTGGCCTGGAACCAGTCATAACCTGCCCATACCTCTGCACTCTTGTCACAGGCTCACAGGGCCCTCCCTGTACCCTCTTTCCCTCCTTCCCCTCAGCATAATTTATCAAGCCTCTGTTGTTCAGGACACCCTGGGTTGGCCAGTGAGGACACCCAGTACAGACATGATAGCTGGATTAGGCTTGAACCATGAGCTGAGGACTCCCCATACTACTGTTGAGCACCATGATTTAGGCTCTCGAAGAGACCCCTGGGCCGGCTCAGACAGGCCCAGGCTCCTTAGCGAAGTCTCTCTGTGGCTAGAACCTTTCTTTCCTGCCCTGTGTGAATATTCTTTGTTGTGGACCTCGTCTTTCTCTGGGGACAATGCTGACTTGTGTCTTGGTGAGAGGCTGGTTTGGCAGCAAGTGATCAGATGCCCCAGGAGCCTCAGCCCCATGGCTGCTGGCCCCTCACAGCTGTGGGCTTCCCAAAGCTGTGCCCATTGGAGCTGCTCTCCCCATAGCCATCTGTGTTGTCAGCACTGAGAGGGCGGGCAGGAGGAAATACTTAGAAACATCAGAGCAGCTCAAAAGAGAACCTGATGAAGCTGGCCATCACAGAGATCTGCTGATGAGAAGTTCAAAAAAACCAGGAAAACTCAGATCCCTGGCAATGTGCCAACTTCCTGCCAAACAGTTGGCAGATTATAGGCAGCCGCTGGGCTGCTGACTCATGACAATGCCATTGGCTGATGGGGCCAGTGGTGGAAAATTTTAATGATGCTGCTCAGATTTGTGTAGTTCCCCTCCACCCCGTAAAAACTGTCACCAAGGGCTAAGTGACTTGATAAATTCAGTAAAGAGATGGTGTCATTGTTCCTTCAAATCACATCACTCTCTGTCTCACAGTTTTTATGATTTTTCTAAGGGAAATTGATTGCATCCTCAAGTTAAAACTAAACACAGTATAATTTCAAATACATTCAGAGTGTTTCCTCTCGTGCTGGGTTTGCTGATGTTAGCATCAGAGGCAGGCACAAGCTGGTGAGCTGCAACTTTAATTCTGAAAGATGTAATTTATTTTTAATACATTTCTAATAAGAACTACATTCGTTTCCTTAATATGTATTTCAGAGTCCATAATAAATTGTTTTTAAGTGTATATATTTGTGTGTGTTCATGTGTGTGCAGGTGCATGTGCACAGGTGTGTGCATATGTCATTCCTTGGTACTGGCCACATTGGGTGGTAACTTTGGGTATCATTTCTCAGGCACCACCCACATTCAAAAAAAATTTTTATGTATGTAAGGGTACCACATTGTGTGCGGTGCCTATGGAGGCCAGCAGAGGGCATCAGATCCTCTGGAACTGGAGTTACAGATGGTTGTTAGCTGCCACATGGGTGCTGGGAACTGAAGCTGAATCCTCTGTAAGATCAAGAAGAGCTCTTCACCACCGAGCCATTTCTCCAGCCTCCTATGTTGTTTTTTGCGGCAGTCTCTCTTGGGCCTAGAACTCAAAGAGTAGGCTTTTATGGAGGCCAGCAGAGGGCATCAGATCCTCTGGAACTGGAGTTACAGATGGTTGTTAGCTGCCACATGGGTGCTGGGAACTGAAGCTGAATCCTCTGTAAGATCAAGAAGAGCTCTTCACCACCGAGCCATTTCTCCAGCCTCCTATGTTGTTTTTTGCGGCAGTCTCTCTTGGGCCTAGAACTCAAAGAGTAGGCTAGGCTGTCCAGCCAGTAAGCCCCAAAGACCTGCCTATCTCTACTTTCCACTGCTGGATCACAGGTGCATGCCACCACACTGGGCTTTTTACGTGGGTGCTGGGGATGAAACTCAGGTCTGCATGCTTGTGCAACAAGCTGTTTACCAACTGAGCCATCTCCTCAGCCCCATCCCACCTTTTACAAAGAGAAGTTGACAGAAACAGCAGTTTACAGTCTCCATCAGAAAATCTGTCATGCAGCTGCTACCTAAACACAGACTTTTGGGCCACAAAAGAAAGGCTAGATGTGGCCAAAGACTCACGCCTGATTGGTAAGAGAAGTCCTTAGGGGTGACAGTAGCAGGCCCGTTTGGCCCTGGAAGCTGTTCCTGTGGCCACACTGTCCTCAAGCTGTGGGCGTGTGTGACCACATGACCACTGCTAGGCTGCCTAAGACACCCCCTGCCTTACAGGCCATTGCTAAGGAACAGGCGACACTCAGTGTGGTGGAAGCCCGGTGTTCTCAAGGGTCTCTCAAGGCTGCCGAGGCAGAATGGGCAAGTCTGAGGCCCCATCCAGCTTACATCAGAAGCAAGAGCACCAACCAATGCTGACTATCTCCACAGAGCTGAAACAATGACACATCACATGTGTGGGGCGAGATGAGGTGGGTGAGATAAAGGTCTCCCCAAAAGAAGCTCCTCCAACCCCCTCAAGCCTGACACATGAGCTCTGACTTCAGGATCAACCTTTCTGGCCTTCGCCTGGTTAGAATGTGAGGGAACATGCAAACCACAGGAAAACCAGGCTGGGCTGTTTGGAGCTGCCCTGCTTCAGGTCTAGGTGGATATCTGAGGGGCATCTGTGTAATCTCAAAGCCAAATCCCCAGGTTCCAGATGTCACTGCCTCATAGTACCAGCTAGCCCTGGATGGGTGTCAGCCTACTGGAACCTCATAGTGCTCTGTGAAGTGTGCTGCCCTTGTTAAGTGAACTGTGTGTGCAGGCTTGAACCAAACCCCGGGCGCTGACACAGAATGACGTCAGAGGTTTAGTTGGTGGGAGTCTTCGCTGGTGGAGAATGTTTATTCAACTTCAGGGAGCAATCAGTGGTGAACAAATTGAGAAGAAAACATTTGCTGTGGCCATCGCCAGAATTCAGGCAGAGTTCCCGGGGGTGTCTGGGCCTCTGCTAATTTCCCAGCAAAAGGCCACTGCATGACTATATGGTCAGTTCTCCTTCTTCATAGCACCCAAAAGCTCTAGGAGTCCAGTGGCAGGAACGGAAGCTACCCAAGGTCACAAAACGAAGTGAGTGAGGCTGCCGATGGGCACGTGGTGGACCCACGAACTTGGTCACACACAGCATGTGCTGAGGCTCACCTGCATCTCACCGCCATTTGTGAACAGGATTGCTTTAGGCCCATTAGAGGCCCCTGCGCTTTGCAAACTGCCACTAGCTCTGACTATGCATGTGTTGCTAAATGTGTCTTCAGAGAAGCAGCCCTGATAGAGAGATGGCTGTGTTTGAGCAAGCCAGAGACAGGATATGTTGCCTTTATTCTTAATAAAACTCTGAGGAGCAGGTGGCAATCCAGAAACTTTCATGTCTTAGCTGGGTTTAGATCTGTGGTTTCCATGTTCTACCCTGACATACTGGATGGATGGACAGACTCAGCTGTCCTCAAACCCAGAGCTTTCCCATGTTCTTTTCAGGTGGTACAAAATTATCACTGATGGGGCTGGAGAGATGAGTCAGCAGTTAAGAGCACTGGCTGTTCTTGCAGAGGACCCAGGTTATTATCCTAGCACCCACATGGCAGCTAACAACCACTTGCAACTCCAGTTCCAGGGGATCCAATGCCCTCTTCGACTGCTACGGGTATTGCATGACACAGGTACACTTACATACATATAGGCAATACATTCACATACATTAAAAAATCATAAATAAAAAAATTTTAAATGTACAAAATTATCATTAAACCAGAGATAAAGAAATGGAATACTACAGGGGGAGGATGTGTTGAGCAAAAAGCACTCTGTTGAGGTCTTAGAAATGCCTTTTAGACAGGGATCTTGCTAAGTTCTTGCTGAGCGGGAAGCTGTCGTCACATACCTGTCACTCAGCAGAGAAGTCTGGTGGAGTGTTGCCTGTCCCGGGGAATTCAGAGGGATGGTGGAAAGGTCACCAAAGCTATGCTCCTGACTGGTCAGAGGGTGGCCAAGTGACCACTGGCCCTTCAGGAGACATGGGGGTCACACAGACAGAGCTGGCCTCACCATTGGAGGCACTGAGTCAGACATGCCCTAGCACGCCTAGTGTCCAGTCTTTTGGGGACAGTATGAAGATGACAGCCACATGTGTGTTTAACTGTTGGATGTGCTGGGATTTCCTTCCAGGTGAGAAGCGGTGCTTTGTGTTTCTTCCAGTCAAAACTCTCTCACATGGAGGTCTCAGAAAGAACAAATCACTCACTTCTGTGAGGCAGCATTGCACTTCATGAGAAAGCTGAGGTGGAAAGCGGGCAAAATGGGTACTGCTGTGGCATGTGGACCCACACTGTGGCTCCAGCCCTTGGCACCTGGCAGCAAAGCAGGTTCCGGCAACGGCATTCCACCAGGGCCTTTGGAACCTCTGCAGCATGTTCACACCTGTCAGCCGCTGGCTAGAAGTTCACTATTAGTCAGTCCACACTCTGTGAGGCAGTATGCCCAGTGCCATGCTGGCTACAGGAGACCTGCTATCTGCTTCCCAGGGAAGTGAGGGTAAGAGGACACTTGGGGTGACAGTAAGTACCACACATAAAGACTCACTGAGTGACACATCCCAGAGGATGGGGAACACTGGGTATAGGCTCGATTCCTGTGCTGGTTGGTGGGAAGCTTAGCACGTACCGGAAAGATCCATCTTGGGGCAGCCACAAGCAAGGCCACTCCTGTGCTTTAAGTGAGCTGAGCTATAAACAAGGGATGCCACATTGGGGCCATCGAACATTAAGTTTGTGCAGAAATGTGTTTCTCATCCCAGCCTAGCATGGGTCAGTCCTAGGATCTGCTTCCTGGTTTCATCCTAGCCCAGCTCTGAGGATAAGCACCTGCTGCCATAGTGGGGAGGCCAGGTCCTCTGTCAAACATTCTGGATGGACCACGGAGAGCCCATGGAGCCTCCTGCATTCACAGAGGCAGGGTCTGCCCTGTGACTGTGGTGGCCTCCTGCATCAACCTTGAGTTCACTGCTGACTTAAGAGCTTATGTCCAGAGCTCAGAGCCGGGTTCCACCATCCTCTTGGTGCCCAAATGTCTGGGGCTGCCCACATTTTCCCTATGTCTGTCCAGAGTTAGCTCCTACAGGATGAACAGACAGGGACGGAGCAGCCCCTGGGAAGCTGTAGTCCCTAAGTACCATGCAGTAGGTAGGTAGCACTGGGTGTTGGCTGACAGTCATGTTGTGTCTCCAGGTTTTCATGCATTTGATAGCTCAGAGTGTCAGGGAGGTAGGGTACAGTAGGAGACCTGTGTGTGCTTAGTCAGCTGGACTAAGCAGAACTCTGTGAGGTGACAGATCACAGAGCCATGAATAGACACCCTGCGGCAGTGGTAGCTAGAACACAGGTCTCAGAGCAGATGCTAAGTGAAAGGGAGCAAAGCCCATGGCATATGTTTTGTTTTTTCACCCACATGAGACTCAGGTGAGGCTGCGGTGACAAAAAGCAGCTCCATGGGGGATGAAGATATGACTCAGCAGTTAAGAGCACTGGCTGCTCAGGCAGAAGACCCAGGTTCGGTTCCCAGCACCCACATGGTGGCCCACAACCATCTGTAACTTCAGTTCCAGGGGATCCAACGCTCTCTTCTGACCTCTGTGGCATTGCATGACGTGGGTGTACCTACCTAGATGCAGGTAATACACTCATGCACATAATATAAAAATAATAAATAAAACATTTTTAAAAAGCAGCTCTGAGGTTGCCAGGACTGTGAAAAGAGAGGGTCTGACGTGGGAACGGGCAGGGGGTACGTCTTGAGATGTTAGTCTCCATCTTGGTGGTTGCTAAGCCAAACACAGAAATGCATCTAACAATGGGCTGGCAAGAGTCCTCAGTGGGTAAAGGTGCCTGCTGCTGGACTGACGGCCTGAGTTTGCTCCCTGGGACCTAAATAGTGGAAAGAGAGAACTACTGTAAGTTGCCTTCTGACCTCCACTTGTGCACTGTGGCATGTGTGCAATACATTTCTATAAAATGCATCTAACTGGCAAATAAGTCATACCTCAATGAAGCTGACTGAAGCATCCATCAGAAACAAGGGATTTTCCTTAGCTGAGGGCAGCAATATCTGTCTCTCTGCTCCCTGAGTCATCTGTCTAGGAAGGGAATCCTACCACCAAGGAAGCAGATGGGGACCTGAGCTGAGAGTGACACAGACAGAGGCCTTATCATTTAGGGGATAGGAAAGAGTAAAACCAGCAACTAGACATCTCAGAAAACACTCTGTGATGAAGGAAAGGTCACCAAGTGCTGAGCTTTGAAGCAGGGTCGTTGTGAGACCCTGCTTCTGGTCACAAAGGCGGCCAGAGAAATTTGGCTGGCCGACCCTGAAGAAGATGCTGGAATACACCACATGCAAAACAGGAGCCAAGACACACAGTGTGATGAAAAAAACCCCAGTGCAATAAAAGCAAAGCAGTTATCAAGTTATGAAGGCAAAGAACAGGAACTGGGAGAGATGGGAAAGGGGGAAGGAAATTAAACCTCAATAGCAGAGTTAAAATTCACACTGGGGGTAACAGAGCAGAACCCGAGTTAATATTAGTGTCAGGCTTGCACAGCTCTTCTGGAGTAATGAGGGAAGCACGAAACAGTGGAAGTGGGGCAATCAGACACGTGGGTGAAGAGGAGACATCCCACCCTCATGGGGTGGGGGACATCTGGGGCAGTGACAAGGGACCTGCCTTCCAGAATAGTTTCCACCTGAGGACCCTTGTCTTGCGTGTTGAAGGTTTTGCAGGAGGATGTGGTGCAGACGCCCCCGCAGAGCCTTGTCTAGGTGAAGCTAATGAGCACTGATGTCGAGAGTCAATGGAAAGGCAAGGCGTGACTTCATAAATGGGTCATTTGGGGGAGAGGGAATCTAAGTTTATGCCTCACTTTAAAATATACCAAACAAGAACCCAGGGTGATCCAGCTAAACAAACTGCCTGAACCATAAAGGACTGAAGAAAGTCACTACTTGTCATAGATGGAAGGGGCTCTCCACACTGAGCCATGGGTGAAATCCTCAAGGAGAAGGTGGGGGGATGAGCATTCTGAGTGTAGCCACCGTGGGCTCCATGGAACCAGAATCTAGGGAGCTGCAGAGGGCAGAGCATTTGTCACAAGGAAGGGACAGACACAAACATGAAGAGCATCCTAGAATCTACTCAGGAATGTCACCAACAGATGGTTTCAAGGACAGCAGTAAACAATCACATGTAGTGAGAGGGGCAACTACCAGAAACCAAGCACCACTCATGAACCTGAGAGATGCCTTTAACTGCCTGGATGGGACACAAAGGCCTAAACTGGATGCCTCTCTCCTAAGTGTGGGAGGGGCCAATGGCAGAGTGCCTGGTTCCATAGATCTGGCCCCTGGCCCTGCACTCCCACAGTTGGTGCAAACACTGGAGCAACTAGAGGATAGAAATTGAGAATTTGGTGCAGTTTGTCTCGTGACACAGTGGTTAGAGCCCTGGGAACACAACACAAGCTATATGGCTCCAACTCCTGTATAAGGATATCACTTGCTAACACCACAGCAAAGTTGTAGACACACCTGACCACCCACCAAGAACAGGTGAGTTAGAAGGTTACTGTGCTCATGCATAGGGTCCCATGCTGACCCCAGCACATCAGGAGATACAGGCGAGACCACACACATATTCCAGAGGAAACTCACCAGGAAGCAAATCTGAGGGAGCTATTGTTAGTTTTCTCCTTAAGCATTTTCCAAGTTTTCTACACCAAGGACTCAATACACACAAAACAAGGATCTTAATGAAGTATGATTCCTTGACCAAAAATCTAGAGGAAGGCATGGCATGTCATGGCCATGGCTTGGACAATTTTTCTCTCACCCCCAACTACGAGATGGTGTCCTCAAATCTACTTCTGTTGTATGCTTGTTCCTTCACTCCCAAGCCATCCATCCACCCACCCACCCCCGCACCCATCCTTGTCTGCCCCTGTCCATCTACTCGCCAAACAACTAGCTGAACCTTCTTTGCAGTGTCCTGTGGGTCAGGGTCTGGGTTTAAGAATGCTTAGGGTGTGATTTGTGCCTTGGATAGAGAATCTGGGAAGTGGTACAGTGAAGAGGCCCTCATTTTGTAGCCTCTGAGGTAGCTGGGCAGTGCCTGGAACACAGATCCAGACACGATTCCAGGGAGGTCATGGGCTCTCCCCAATACACACCCTGCACTGGACATAGCCCAACCTGCCCACAGTCTTGGTTGCATCCTCAGGCTCCTACCACTGTCCAAGACCTGTACCACTAGCTGCCTATGGAGTAGAGCAAGTCCTCACTGCCAGATAATGTCTCTCCTGTGGGTGTCTGACTGTGAGTCCCGGTGTATCACATCCCTGTTCAGCACAGCATCTGTGAGCAGCTCTGAAGATGGCCGGTGTGGTCCAGAAAGCAAATTCATGGACAGTCCTTTGAAGGAACAGTGTCTAAAACTCTCATTTCTACAAAGCAGCTAACTTCTTCCTGAAGTTGTCTCTGATCTCCCTAACCTTCTCAGGATCCCTTTCTCTAAAGCCAAGAGTTGATATTTAGCATAGGACAGAGCGAGACTTCATTGTTCTTTATTTAGCTGTGGAACTGAGTGACTATGGATTAGGGCATCACCATGGGTAATGGTGTGTGTCTGAGTGCAGACATGGGTATCCCTGTGTTTAATACTGTGCCTAGATGAGTGTGTCTGTGAGTTACCATGTATATGTACTCGTGGCTTTAAGTGTGGCAGGGTGTGTGATGTTGTGTAAGAGTATGTGAATGTGTCTTCGTGTTGTATGTAGCTGTGGATGTTTCTGTTAGTAACTGTGTGAGTGTGGTTGGCTGTCAGCCTCTGTGTGTAGTTTATGTGTCATAGTGTGTGCACATGTGTGACTGTGTTTGACTGTATTTCTACATGGTTGTATGAGTATGTATGACTATATGCCTGTGGGTTTCTGTGTGTATGTGTGCCACTATGTATCTATGAATGTTTATTTGTAGCTATATATGAATGAGTCTATGTGTATACCTGTGTGTGTTGTATTTATGGCTCTGTGTGTGTGTGTATGTGTGTGTGTCCATGTGTGTCTATGTGTATAGGATTCTCATGCCAGGGTGGGTATGTATGTTTGTGTATGACAGTGTATATACATGATTCTGTGTTTGTGTATATTGTGTATGTCCATGTGTATGACTTTGTGTATGTGTGATTCTATGTGACTATGTTGATGGTGTGTCTGTGTGTTACTATGTCTCTGTTTGTATGTGTGTATGTATGTATGTGTGTTACTATGTCTGTTTGTATGTGTGTATGTATGTATGTATGTATGTTACTATGTCTCTGTGCATGCCTATGTGTATTGTGTATGCATATATAATTTTGTGTGTCTGTGTATGCAATTCTGTGTGTCTGTGTGTGACTGTACCTCTGTGGTAATATATTGATTCTGTGTATACCTTTTTGCATATAATTCTGTGTGACTGTGTGGATTGTGTATCTGTGGTGTGGCTGTCTCTGTGTGGGTGTATCTGTGTGCTGGTGTGTGCAGGTGCATGTGTCATAGTGCAGCACCATGTGAAGTCATGCTGAGTCACTGTGGGTGCAGGTTCAGGACCTCCACCCAGGGCTCATATCTCCTGTTGTCCGTTAGGGTGTTGGTAGAGAAGGTATGGGGGACAGGCAACAAGAGCAACCTCTGCACCCCCTGTGGTCACCCTGCATCCTCTCTGCTGGAGCATGAGGGGAGCCACACTCCATTCCAGTGTGCTGAGGACCCACACCAAGGGTAGAGGCAACTGTGCCCCTCAGAGCTCAGCTTGGAGAGCTGCTGCAGCAGTTTCAGAGCAGTGATCCCCCACACCCAGGTCGGGGTTCTTCTGTCCACCTCTGGGCTCAGCACCCTAGGAAACGCCCCCATTGCAGATCCCTCTGGGAACCAGCAGTGCTCTTCCTGGTGAGATGTGAGGCCAGGTTTCTCTTGGGAGCATCCAGGGCACTCATCCGGGGAGCAGATGCCCTGGGGAAAGCCACTGGCTCCATGCATTGCTGCTTGGCCCAGCCTGGTGCTTGTCGCAGTGACTCAGGTCCATGCAGGGGCTGCTGCTGCTTCCTGGCCGCTGCTCATCCTGGTCAACCCCACAACGCCGTGCTCACCTTATGTGCTGGGAGCAGAAGGTGATGAGATCCAAGTAGGGTTTACTTGGAGATCCTCCTCCCATGCGCCTGTACAGCAGCGCATGCGCCATCTGCTGCCGATGCCAACGGATGGGTAGGAGGGTGATGCAGTGCCCCATGCAGTGGGACCCTGTAGGGTCCTAGCTCCTGCTTTCACCCATCCACCTGCCTACAGCTGGGAGCAGAGCACAAACCAATGAGGCTGCCAACCTGAGGGCTGCATGGGAACTCAGAGCCCTGCCCTGTGGGCAATTCAGTGCCCACTCACAGCACCGATTTCTTGGTAGTTTTAAATGTTAACGTACAATATTGCATCTGGACTGACATGAAGTATAGGTAAAAGTCCTCCCCACCCCCACCCCACACACGATGACTCTGAAAGGCTCCCCTAAAGAAACCCTAAATTAGTCTTAAAAAATACACACAAATACACTGGGGTAGGGACACTGGCCATTAAGGAGCAGTAATTACCGAGGCTGAGGGGTGCCAGAGGCCCCGTGTGGCCTTTGTGCTCCAGGACTGACAGACTCGGGCTCATGAATAATTCAGGAACTGGGACAATACCAGGAACAGAATTTAGAAGGAGCCCAGAGTGGCTAAACAGCCACGCCTGAAGTAAATAAAGGGTGTGTAGAAACCCTGGGATGATTTCCTCTGTAATTTAGGGGAAAAAAATCATAATGTTGAGGCGCTGGGTGTCCTCCCTGGGCACTGTAGGAACACCCCAGTTTTGTGCCTTTCCCCATGAAGCTCTGTTGCTCTCACAGGCCTGCAGGATGGCTACTTGGTGCTGTGGAGACAGTTCTTTCCTTTCTCCCACCTCTCCTTTCTTTTCTGCACCATAATGCAAAGCTTTGTCAAGCTAATACTTCAAGGATCAACATCGAAATTGGAACTTTCTCTTTCTATAGCCACATCCAATTAAAAGTATCTTAGACCTCCCAGCAGCTTCCCCTCTGGGGCGGCCTGGCTGTCAGAGCGTTGGAACTATACATACATTTTAAATCAACCTGCAGGTCTCCAACCCATACACAATATTATAAACAGCATTATCACAGCCCCTTTGTGTGTGGCTGTGAATTGGGGCTGCTGAATCACAGGGGTAAACCCTGCCTCCGCCTGCACATTCCCAGTTTATGGGGTCATTTTAGTGCAATCTAATTAGTGCTGGAGTGTCCTCCACCTGACCATCTGTTGATTACAGATCCATTTGGCTTTTTCCTTGCTGGGGAGGTAGATTTGGGGCTTGCCTGGTGCCATGGGGTCATGCCCCATCTCTGAGCAGCTGCAGGCTCATGTTTCCCCTTCCACCCCTAGGTGAGCTACCTACATGGAGTCTTGTGTGGACCAACCTTAGGTGACCTCTCTGCAAAGAGCTTGGTGTGGATTAATCTTAGGTGACCTTGCACAGAGCCCCACCTGGACCAACATGAGGGGACCTTGATGTATGGAACTCCATGTGGACTACCCTTAGGAGAATCAGCCGTGTTAACAAATGGGAGTAAAGGGAGAAGGACTGGTGACAGACTTCTCAGAAGGGAGATGACAACTCTATCCAGGCCAGGGATGCAGAGCCATTGGCTCTGGTCTCCACACATCTCTCAGCTCATGCTCTGTGAACATCGCTGTGACAGTGAAAAACAAGATTTTCCCTCTGTAAAATTAAATGTCACTCTTGATAGCATAAAATCTGAAACACCATCCTCCCAAGTCCACACCAATACTTTGCACAGAAAATTAAACCCTCTCTGTTTATTGAGAGGCTAATGTAGCCTTCAGATGTGTGAGAACCCCTGCTAAGTGAGAAATTAAAAAAGCACCACTGTAAGGTCTAATGGTATGTATGAAGTAAGAAAGGTAACTTAATTGGTAATCAGAAGAAATCATAAAACTAATCATGCAATTAATGTCTTCAAAAGCAAGAGTATGAGGTGTGTACAATTATAAGGGAACGGTGCAATGGTGGTTGTGAGGGCCCAGCCTGGCTTCTTCAGCATGCGCACCTGGGCTCCCCAGCTTCGTGTCTCTGCCATCTTCTCCCACACGGAGGCCACATTGAGCTTCCCTCATGTGAAGGGTGACTGGGCTGTTCTCCTGGGCTTGCTCTCCCTTGTCACTGGATGTGGGAGCTCTGGGGAGGAGATGGCCCTGTGTGTATATATGGCAGGCTGGGGTTGCTCAGTGAGGCAGCTGTGGGAGAAATTAATGAGCACAGATTTACATCTGTAATACTGATTTCCTTTCCATTGCCAAGGTGATAACAAACACAGTCTTCGTTTTGTACACGTAGTTTGAAATGTTTGCTGTTGGTTGTTCACAGAGCCTGAATGCACAGGCTGTTAGCAGGGAGTCTCCATGTGGGCCACCACAGCTACCAGAGCACTGGCTTCTTCATGGACAGGAAGACCCACGGGAAGGAGCCAACTGCTGCATGCCGGTGGTGCTGACTTGGTGTTGACAGGACAGGGATCAGGAAGAATCACTGTGGCTGGGAAGTCCAGCTACGTTCCCCATGAAGGATGTGGTCTCACCTCTCTGCAGAGCTGTCCAAGGCTCCCTGACTCCACCCTGCTACTACCCAGGTGGCAACCCTTGGGCCATGCAGTGACCATGGAGGCCCTGAACTCTGGAAGGAAGACAGGCCACAGGGAGGAACAGCAGCATCTGAGCTGGAATAATTATGAGACCTGGGGGTAGAATGGTGTGCTGGATAGCTTTAGTGTCAACTTGACACACCTGGGTTGAGGGAGCCTCAATCGGGAAATTGCCTCTATTGGACTGGCCTGTGGCCATGTCTGTGGGGCATCTTCTTGATGAGTGATATGGGAGGGCCCAGCCCACTGTAGGTGGTGCCACCCCTGGGCAGGTGGGGCCTGTGTTGCATAAGAAAGCAGGCTGGGTAGGGGCCAGGGGAGCAAGCCAGTAAGCAGCATTCCTCCATGGCCTGTGCTCCAGGTTCCTGCCCTGAGTTCCTACCTTGGGCTCCCGGATGAACTGTGACCCAGGATATGTAAGCTAAATAAACCCTTTCCTCCCCAAGTTGGTAATGGTCAGAGTATTTTGTCACAGCAATGAAGAACAAACTAGGACAAATGGTGTGTGCAGAAGGCCTGGAAATGGCAGAGGCAGGGTGCCGGGGTGCAGGGGAAGGAAGGCTGAGCCTGGCGGTGCTGGGTGGAGCCAAACAGGAAAGCATTTGGAATTCCACTGATGAGGAAGACATGCTTTCTGGAGCGAATACAATATTGTTAGTTTTGACCTGGTGTGAGAGCATTTTCACTTGTTAAGCTGGCCCTTCTTCCTGAGGAGCAGATCCCGCTCTGCAGGGGTGAGCTGGGGTCCCACATGACTACCGGAAGCACACTGTCAGGGTACACTGACACAGATGCCTGGGAGTGGAGAGGCATGCTTCTGGCACCTTCAAAACTTTCCGGTGGCCCCGTTTCCCTGGCATTGGTGGTGTGCTCATGGACACATACAATGGTCCAACAGGAGGTCCCCAGACCCTGCACACACAGGTTGTGCTGTGGGGACCCACCTGACTGATGTCTGCTTCCTCTTCAAGGGTCTATGCTCATCACAGACAGACAGATGAGTCACAGGGCCAAGATAGACTCTGTCCAGGAAAGTTAAGAATTTCTTCACTCTCGGTCAATTTTTCACATCTACTGAAAGGCGCACTGATTTACAGAACAAATGCAGACGTGGCCAGTGAACAGAGAAGACATGGAGCAGATCTCGGTGGTCCATGCATATCATGACCTGACGGCAATCCCCCCGGCCCTGTCATCCCATCACCAGGAGGTAGTACATGGGATGATCTCTTATGTGCATCCTTTGATCATTTTTCTTCATGTATCTCCACATGTCAGATGCCGAATTCTGAATTACACAGCTTTAACTCTCTTGTGCTGACCTTAGCTCGGGCTAGGAGTCATTAGGACATTTTGAGAAGCCACAGTACAGAGGATTCTCCTGAAACCCAGACCACTGCATGAACCAAGGATCCCACCTGCCCTGCTCAGGGCAGAGGCTTTAGAAGACAGCAAAGAGTGACAGATGGGTCTGCAGGGAGAGGAACGCCTGTCCTCAGAGTCCAGGTAAAGTGAGTCTGACTCCTACTACACATGAAGATTGACCCCTGTTACATTAAAGCCTTTGTATATGGAAAAATTACAAACCCTTCAAAGAAAATATCAAAATATCTTTCTGGGGTCAGTGAGATGGCTCAGCAGGTACAGTGCTTGTTACAGAACCTGAAGATGTGAATTTCCTGAGACCCACATAGTGGAAAGAGAACTGATTCTCACAAGGTGTTCTGTGACCTCCATATGTGTGTGCTTGCCCAGATGTGTACATAGACACACAAAGCCAGGTGGATTCTATTTTGCCTAAGGAGCCACTGTGACCTGTGGGTGGGAAGCCAAGCTTAAATTTTCCCGCAGTGCATGATGCACGCCCACTGCTATTTAAGGAGAGTGGAAGGTCTGTAGACACATGACTCCTCCAGCTCTTCATTACTTGCCAAAGCAGAGTGGGTTATCACGTGAACAAGGGGAAACCCATCAGATGGGGGAGTGGCTGGAAAAAGGCTCGCAACAGGGCACTGTGGGGTGCACGCTGCAGCCACCCAGCTGGCCCTGGGCTTTCTGCCCCAAGCTGCCTGTGTTTTCAACCCCCACCTTGCATCCAGCCCTCTCCCATCCCTTTTTGCCTAACAAATATCTGTGGTAATTACCAACCCTTGCAAAGGGTTCTTTAACAAGGGTTCATTTTATCATTCTCTTAATGAGGCTGTGTTGGGTTCCCGCCTCCTGCAGGGTGGTAGTTAATGCTTAATAAGCACATACACTATTTAAATAATAAAAAGAATATCAGCCGAGAATCTAAATTATCCCCTAACTTCTCAAAATAATCATAACAAGCATTTGAAAACTCACACAAATATGGCTCATGAATAAAAAATGCGCTTTCGTTTTTGATAGACTGTACACCAACCGGAAGTCTGTGGACACTCCTCCCCTGATTTGCTGGTCAGTGGCTCGGCTATTGATTTGGCTCCCCAGGTACAGACTATGCTGCAGCCAGGCCTCCGTTTTCCTTTGTGAGGGAGGTAGGTTATCCCTCCATAGACATAGTAGGCTGTCTTGTCTGAAAAAGAGGCAGGTTGGCTGGTTAGGTATGGCATTGGGGTAGGGTGCCCTGGGGCTCCTAGGACATCAGGGCTAGTGTCTATCAGCTTCGAGCTGCTTCCAAAGATGTGCCTTGAGGGTCTTCAGGTTACAAACCAGCAGGTCAGAGCCAAGAGCAGCAGGAGACCACCTGCATTCAGAAGTTATTTGTAAATAACTCTGAAATGCGAAGCAGACTCTTTGTTCAGATAGTCTTTCACTGCACCGCACGCGCACACACATGCGCGCGCGCGCGCGCGCACACACACTCACACACTCACACATTTTAAACAGTGGGTTATCTGTATATCCCTCCTGAAGACAATTGTGAAGTGTTACAATTTAAAAGTGAACGAAGAACCTTTATACTGAGATAGTTTTATTAACAAAGTTTCAAAGACTGGGTCAAACCTGGAAATGTCGAATTTTTTAACAAAAATCTTTCTAAATGAAATATTCTTTTCCTCAAAATGATAAATTTTTTTTTGGTTAAATTAAGTGACCTTAAACACAAATTCAGTGGCGGGTGGTGGTGGGGGGTGACTGAAGAAAGAATGGTTTATGTTTTTCAGACTTGTTTTTACTGTCCCATCTGTAGCAACGGTTTCCAGCATGACATCCCAGGTCCTGGGTTAGGGTTAAAGTCAGCATACAAAAGCAAACTCAAGCCCTGCAGGCAGTGACTCCCTCCAGACAGGCTCTCCCTAGGCAGGAGGGCAGAGAGCACCTGCTGGGGTTGCTGGGCTTTGGTGGGTGAAACACTCCTACGGAAGGTCTTTTCTAGGTGGCTCCTTTATGTCTCAACTGGACTGCCAGCTGACCCCCTGATGAAGATGATTGTGGCTGGGGGTGGGGTGGGGGACACTGTGCAGCTGCAACAAAGGGTAGCCCTGGATGAAGCTGGGAAAGGGGCTTAAGTTGCTGATTGCAAGGGTTTTGCACTCCAGCACTTAAACAAAGGTCAGACACAAAGAATACTGTGAATTGAGGTATTTGGGAGTGGAGAGGAGGCCAAACAAAGCAAACAGCTTCTCTGGATTTAAACCTTGTTTGCTGGCTTTTCTCCCTGGCCTGAAGATTCTGATCTCTGAGAGCTGCCTTGATGTTGAGTGCACTGAAGCCTGTGCCTTGCTGGCTGACGTCATCATACTAATTTGGGCTGTATCTTGTTGTCCCTCGTGAATAAATCACCCCTCCAATGGCAAGGAGTACAGCCGCACACACACACACACCAACACCCTAGCAACTAATTAGGAGCGGTTTTAACGCGGCTGTCTGCAAGCTAGCTGCTTTTCATTTACTAGCAAGGGTGCGGCAGAGGGTCTTGGGGACTGAGAGGCTCCAGCTGCCTGCCTGGCTGCCTGGGCATGGGGTGAGGGAAAAGCGAGACCTGCCTCCTGGGCCTGTCTCCTTCAGTGACACCACTCACTAGTGTGAACTACTCTGAGTCCCACATTTGGGTGGTTTGTTGGGCACCACTCCACAGAATGTGCTGAGTTCTAACCCTAACCCAGTACCCATGATGGTGAGCAGGCTAGAAACAGCTGTTGTAGACAGAACAGTTAGGATGAGCCCTTTAGGTCAGCTGATCAGTTTGACATGTGTTATGATCTAAAAGGTTGATCAGGACACAGAGAGACAAGGTGAACCCAGAATCACGCAGACACCAGGAGCCAAGGAGAGAGGCCTACAGCTGTCTCCCACACAGCTCTGCTGACACCTTGATCTTGAACTTCAGCCTGTGCTGTTTATGTTGCTGGTCTGTGGGGCTTGATCTGAAGCCCTAGGATGTGGACACTACATGTTTCCCCTGCCATCCCTCCCTCCCAGCCCACTGATGATGGCCTCACTGGCCAGGAAAGGCTCCACAGGGTGAGGGTACATCAGACTACCAGTCATAAGTGCATCCTTAGGCCCTGGGTACAGACAGGACTGGGATCAGGAGACAGCCTTTCCACTCAGCTCTGGGTGAACTTCCCATTCCATTACCTGAGTCTACAGCAATCTCCCACTGTGCAATCTATACACCATGCCCACTAAGCTCGTTCATCATGGGTCCCTGGGAGCCAGACCACCCATGGAAAAAGGCTTGAGAGACTAAGAGTAGATCCTTAAATGATGGTGTTCTGCTTGGACAAAATTAAGACAGCTTACCTCCATATAGCAGCCAGATAACCGGGGAAACTGAGGCAGGACTGTACAGGTTGTGTTGAAGAAAGAAACCAGGTAAGAGATGTGACAACTGGTGACTGCAGAGGCCAGGGATTCAGTATTTGTTCCCTTTGGGCTCAGGAGGCAGCCATAGGCTCTGGGAGCTAATGGGGATGTCCTTGGGCAGAGCTGCAGGGGCACTGCCTCCCTGGCTTGGGTGAGGGAGGCAGTGGCCTTTGGCTCAAAGGCTGCACAGGGAAAGATGACTGTGTTTTTCCTGAGCGGGACACCCTTTGTGTCCACCCAGGGTGGCCTGGTGCACGACAGCTGGGAGAACTGATGAAAAGAAGACACACAGGGATGCGGGGAAGGCAGCTGCCTGCATTACTTGGGGCTCAGGGCTGCCGTACCCTGTGGGAAGCTCTGTGCCAGGAGAACGATACTGCCTCCCAAGACTGTTTGCAGGCTTGCTGATTTCCTAGGTGACTACAAGGGAACAAAGCTACCATTTCTGAGCCACCTGTGCATCTGCTCAGGAACAGACAGAATGAGCACTTGAAAAGGAGGCCAGGGCCCCAGGTAAGAGCAGTAGTATTCTGGGGAGTGCGTGTGCAATTTCAGAGCAAACCTCATGAAATGTCCTTAAGCTGCATGCTGCCTGCGCAGATTGACCACGAGGCTATAGACTCAAACATCTGAGCATGTTTTCTAGACTCAGCAGATAGCAAAGATTTTCACAAACAGCAAGTGTGTGCAAACAACACCAATAGCCGAAGACTGGTGGGCCCAAAATCTCTGATTGTCTTTTGAAGGTAAAATCATGAACTTGGTGGTGAGACTTTTCTTAGACCCCTAGCACCTTCGGCCAGTGAGGCCCTCCTGAAGACCCTGAGCCCAACAGTGATTTTTTAGCTTCATCTGATGTAAAGAGTTCTCTTTGGAACAACCCAATCTACCCTGTCTGATCCCAGCAGCGAACTTCCCAGGGAGTGAAGATGGGATGGGGTGGCCCCCACCACACAGGACACAGGGTCACACAGCAACAACTGGAGCTCTGGAAGGTTCCCAGGCCACACTGAGAACTAGAGCCATGGGTCTGAGGACAGGACCAAGGGACAGTCGAGGGAACGAGCTGGATCAGGTAGAGGAGCTCAGAAAGGATGGTCAAGTGGGAGCTTACGTTTGTCTCTATGGTATGTGGGGCTCGGAAAAGATCTAGCAGGGCACTGGGAGGGATGAAGGCAGGAAACAACAGACATCTGGTACCAAAGATGGAAGAGGGGCAAGGGCGATGGCTCTGCCAGCACGAGGCCCTGACGATCTGAGTTTGAATCTCCAGCACCTACCTAAAAAGCAAGGCAGAGCTGCATGTGCCTGCGATAAGCAGGTCTGAGATCTTGCTGCTTAGCCAGTTTAGCTGAGAAAGTGAGCTTCTGGTTCAGTGAAGGCCCAGTCTTGAGGTAGTAAAGTGGACAGTGATAAAAACACTTGACATGTGCCATGGTCTTTACATGTGTATCTACAGGCATGAATGCCCACAGAGTTATGTGCATGCATCACAACCCATACCTGCCCCCCAGGATGGGCATCGCCACAACCCCTGGGAAATGTCTTTTTTTTTTTTTAATGTTTTTTATCTGTAACTTTGAAACTTGTTAATATTTATTGATATATTAATTATGTATCCATATGTACCAAAGTGCTATGTGCATTGTAGAGTCTTTGAAGGATGAGAAAAAGAAGAATGAGCATTTAAAACCAGCTCCTATTTAATGGCATAATTTTTCTCTCACTACAAAATATTTTTGTGACACATGATTATATGCTGTTATTTTTGCCAGTAGTGGGTTTATATTTTATCTTATATATTCTAAATCCAATATGATTTTAACATGTGTCTTAACAAGATCCATTTTTCATTAATGGATCTTGTGGCCAAGTGCAAATGAAGAGGTTAGCTGCGCTTACATAGTTAAAATGCTACTTTCAGGGCTGGAGAGATGGCTCAGCGGTTAAGAGCACCAGCTGCTCTTGCAGAGGACCCAGGTTCGATTCCCATCACCCACTTGGCTGCTAACAACTGTCTGTAACTCCAGTTCCAGGGGATCTAACGCCCTCTTCTGATCTCTGTGGGCACTGCATGACATGGGTGCATTTACATACATTTAGGCAATACATTCATACACATAAAATTAAAATAATAATTAAAAAAAGTTACTTCCCAATCCTGTGCACCCGCTGAGCAAACTTTTTCCTCTCTGATTGTTTTCATTAATTTTAAAAAGCAATTGGAACTTCTTGTAATTTTATTTTTAATATATTTAATGCATTGAATCACTTCCTATGGAGAGTAGAGACTTCCAAGATTTTAAAAGCCATGAATGATTTTGTAGGAGGGCACAAACCATTTTTTTCTAACCTTGTCATATAGCAATGGAAGTATTTCCCAATATTCATTTTCAAAAAGTTGTGTAGCAAGTGTTTTTGATGGTTTTACATTTCTTCCTCTTCCTCCTCCTCCTCTTCCTCCTTCTTCTCCTCCCCTCCTCTTCCTCCTCCGCCGCCGCCTCCGCCTCTTCTTCCTCCTCCTACTCCTCTTCCTCCTCTTCTTCCTCCCCCTCCTCTTCCTCCTCCTTCTCCTCCCCCACTTTTCTTTTGAGACACTGTCCAATTATAGCCCGAGCTGCCCTTATTTTTGTTTTTCTTAAGTGAATATTTTCTCACACATTGATAAGATGTCTCTTTTGCACTGAGGTTAATTTAATTTGGCTGTATTTGCTGGGGACATCCCCCTCACATCATTGGCCAACTGCTTTACCTTTTACAGAAGAAGAGCAAACTTCTGTCCAGCATATGGGGTTCCTGGGTCCTCCTTAGTTTACTAAGAAAATTGCTGCAAAGGTTAATTAGCGAAGATCTTAAAAAATTTATCAGATGAAAATGTGTTAAATGAAGAAAATAAATGTCTATGCTGTGCTTTGTGTTTTTGCTGTGACTGGAGTAACATGGGATGGAGCCTGCTTGCACCCTGGATCTGCTCTCCCTGAAATATTTCCTAGGATTCTTTTTAATCAAAGTAGTCACTTAATCCAGTTATTCAAATTTTAACGCACTTTCCCCACAGCATAGTGTATACATGATCCCCACAGCGCAGTGAGTATATATAATCCCCACAGCGCAGTGAGTATATATAATCCCCACAGTGCAGTGAGTATATATAATCCCCACAGCATAGTGAGTATATGATCCCCACAGCGTAGTACATATATGATCCTCACAGCGTAATAAGTACATGATCTCCACAGCATAGTGAGTATATGATCCCCACAGCGTAGTGAGTATATGATCCCCACAACGTAGTACATATATGATCCTCACAGCATAATAAGTATATGATCTCCACAGCATAGTGAGTATATGATCCCCACAGCGTAGTACATATATGATCCTCACAGCGTAATAAGTACATGATCTCCACAGCATAGTGAGTATATGATCCCCACAGCGTAGTGAGCATATGATCCCCACAGCGTAGTACATATATGATCCCCACAGCGTAGTGAGTATATGATCCCCACAGCATAGTGCGTATATGATCCCCACAGCATAGTGAGTATATGATCCCCACAGCGTAGTGAGTATATGATCCCCACAGCCTGGTGCTTGTATGAGAGCAGCTGTTTGTTGCTTTGAACAGACCTTGTGCTTTCATCTTTGCTTTGGTGGTTTACAACACATTTCACAGCATTAGGTGTAGTACATATATGATCCTCATAGCATAATAAGTATATGATCTCCACAGCATAGTGAGTATATGATCCCCACAGCGTAGTACATATATGATCCTCACAGCGTAATAAGTACATGATCTCCACAGCATAGTGAGTATATGATCCCCACAGCGTAGTGCGTATATGATCCCCACAGCCTGGTGCTTGTATGAGAGCAGCTGTTTGTTGCTTTGAACAGACCTTGTGCTTTCATCTTTGCTTTGGTGGTTTACAACACATTTCACAGCATTAGGTAGTGAAGCTGCCTAGCTATGCTCTAAAAGGAGAAAGGGCTGACACACCCACATTCTCACAATTGTGTGGCAAAACTCCACCATGCACAAAATGTTCTAGAACGTGCTGCATGCCAGTAGTTCCTGGTCGGCAGTTGAGAAGGGCTCTGAGTAGTGAGGAAACAGCCCACTGCATTGAAGCTTAGCCTACATATCTCTGGTGTGGGAGAGAGTGACGAGGGACAGAAAGAGGACCCTGAAGGAGACACAAGATCCAAGATGCACAGGTGATCAGGTGAGGAGCCAAATATGAATTTCACCGTCTCAACACAGACGCCATGCTGAGGTTGAGCCCACACAGTGCTAGGCTTCATGGGGGCTGGGGACATACAGTAGAGGAGCAGAAATAAAGTCCAGAAGCCTCCTCAAGGGGAGGGCAGGGGACTGAGGAGGGCTGTGGTTCTTTCTCCAGCCTCTGGGCAGAAGATCCAGCCCTCATTCAGGAATCCCACCACATAGCTCAAGGTCTGCTCCAAAGCATATGGAGGGTTTGCTCCAACCTGTCCCAGGAGAGGCCTTTCTGAACCAGAATCACACCCTTACCTTTGTGGGGTCCTGAATATAGTCTTCCCATGTGGGATAACAGTCAGATCCACCTCTGAAGCCCAGAGGAGCCTGGACCTGTCGAGATAGCTATCACAGCTCATGTCTGCTGATTAACATCCTAACATTGCTTTTGTGCCAGGATCTAAGCCAAGTGTCAGAGGGACAAATGTGAGCAGACCATGGTCTCCAGCCTGGACAGAAACACAGGTGAGGTGGTCCTTGGTAAACATATATGTTAGAACAGGGGCCCCTGCAGCCTCAGGAGACCAGGGATGAATGGGTGGCCACATGAGACCCTGATTTAAAAGACTAAGGACTTGGGCTCAGTGGTGAGGGCTTGTCTAGTGTACTAAGGCCCTGGTTCTATCTCTAATACCACACTGAAAGACAGCCTTTCCCAGTCCTGCGTGAGAAGACCAGTCTACCAACCAAGAGAGGTGTCAGTAACGCTTCTGTAGACAGAGCTCTGCAGAGTCCAGAAGTGCCCCAGAGTGGCTTTTCACCCTAGGACCCCACTGACGGGTGGCACAGCATCTTGTAATTTGGTTGGAAGGTATGGGAGGAGGCAGACCCAGCAGGGATGCAGCCTCTTGCGGCCCACATGCAAACCCTGCTGAGGTTCCAGCTGCTGTGATGGGTCCAGGCCTCAGCTCTTCTCTGGGAGTCCCTGAGATGTATGGACATTGCCCAGAGGGCAGAAGAGGTGGAGGGTGGCACCTGACTCATGCATCTCTGACGATAACGTCCCTGGTCCATCTAGGAGCTGGGTAATAATTTGCAAACAGGATCCTACATCTCATTCACCATCGAACATTTCTTGGAGATCCACATGTTCCGTTTTTTTTTAAACTGGACACAGTAAGGGGCTTTTGTCTTTGTTTTCCTGAGCACAGAGCTGGACCTGCATGTCTGATAGTGTGCTGTGGGGATGTGTTTCCTTCTTGGGTGTAGACACCACTCCATGCAGATCTCATTTCTGTTCCTTAAAGATGCCTTTTAATAGCTAATCTTCTGCTTAATATCTCACTTGCTAAATGTGTTGAGATAATTAGGTGATAGACCTAGACAATTACTCCGTGGGCAGAGAGCAGACAGCTTCTCATATTTATATAAATACACATGGTTTAAATAAAACACCAACTGCCTGCATTCAGGGCCCGTCTAAACCAGACAACTTGGGAAGCTGGGCCACGCTTGCATGTTGAACTCGTGTGTGTGTGTGTGTGTGTGTGTGTGTGTGTGTGTGTGTGTGCTTCCAATAGGACTGACAGGTAATTCAGTCAATAGTTGTTAAAATGGAGTCTTGGATGGGCTGGGCCAGCTGGAAGTCAGTTATAACTAAGAGGAGGTGTGAGCAGCAAATAGCGCTGGAGACATCACCAGAGCTCCACATCACCACACACAAGTGAGAGGGGTACCAGCTTGGAGACATGTCCTGAACTGACAGAGTGAGCCCACCCTGTGTGGGTTCACAGTGACGCTGCCCCTGGAGGCAGTGCTGGATTCTTCTACCTCACAAGTAGGTAAAATTTATAAAGTCAAGTAACTGCCTTGAAGCCTTTTGTCAAAACCTATACAATACACTGGAAGCATCTCTAGCCTTGTAAGTGGGAGATGTGGCTCCTTTAGTATGGGTCACTATGGTTGATGATGATTTTCCTGTTTGTTGGTCACAGGTCCAATGCATTTGTGATCTCAAGTAGCATTTTCCTTATGGCCCTAGGAAAGCTGATTGTCCCCACCTCCCCACCAATCCTTTGCTGTTGTGGGTTTAGCTTCTCAGCCCACAGGGCTCCAACCTGCAGCTCCTGCCCCATTTCTGCCCACTGTGCTAATGGAGGCTGGTAGAGTGAAGGAACACAGACCTCTACAATGCTGCAGTATCTGTAGACACTCTCCTGAGAAGCCCAAGGGGTCTTCCCTCCTCTACCTGCCAGGCTGAAGTTGCTGACAGCCTGGGCCTGCTGAGAATAACTCCCACCTCTGCCTCCAGCCCCCATCAATACACAGATACACAGACATAGATGCACACACATGTACACACATGCATATACATGCACACACATAGAGACAGAAAGACACAACACACACACACACACACACACACACACACGTGTCTTCTTTTGCATGTCTGTATCCTCTCTTCTGTCTTTTGTCATGAAAGGGTCATGTTGGAGTAAGGAGTCCCTACCCCAGTGTGACCTCATCTTAACTGCAATGATGACACCTGAAATAATCCTTTCTCCAAACAGTCACATTGTGAGAAACTCGGAAGATTTGAGGGGCATAGCTCGGCTGTTCACACCAGCACAGGTACTGCCTTATGGGGGCATTCTCGCCACTGAGCAGGGTCCTACCGTGGGATTTCTTTTCTGAAAACACAGAATTTCTTATGTTTTTTTAGTAAAAAATAAGAAATACATACTGCATGTAAGTGTATCCGTGTTGTGCAAAGCCCTTGGAGACCAGAAGAGGGCGTTGGGTCCCCTGGAACTGCAGGTATGGATGGTTTTTAGCCTCCATGTGGGTGCTGGGAATAGAGCCCAGGTCCTCTGAAAGAGCAGCTAATGCTCTTAAATTCTGAGCCATCTCTCCAGCCCCTCAGAATTTCCTTTTTTAAAAGAAGCTTTAAATTACACTTGTAGGTGGGTAAATATGTGCATTTGTGGGTACAGATACCCATGGAGTCCAGAAGAGGGTCCTGGATCCCTTGGAGCTGGAGTTATAGGCAGTTGTGAGCCGCCTGACATGGGTGCTGGTAACTGAGCTCAGGGCCTCTGCAAAAGCAGGACGTGCTCTTAACTGCGGAGCCATCTCTCCAGCCCCCAGAATTTCTTGCTTGTTTTACTTATGTGCTGATTTGACATGTATCAGCTTATTTACTTTTTACACATTTATGTTCCCCACTACATCATTAAGTTATGAAAGGCGGGATTTCATGAACTTTCAACTTTATATTGGCATCAAATGGCCAATAAATGTGTGTAGCTTTGCTTTAAATGCTGATTTTGCTTGGTGGATACAAAATCATATTTTGGTCAATGTTTCCAGAGTCACGCACTGTTCCCAAGGTTAAGAAATGCTTTGCATTGGACAAAATTTAACACCCATATTGTCCAAAAAAGCCGGAGTAGATGAATTCCAGGGCCTCTTATGTCTGCTTAGCATGAAAGACCTTGCTCACCCCATGTTGCCACTTGGATGCAGCACCCAGAACTCCAGCTTTGCCATGTGCAGGTTTACAAGGGCAGTATTACAAGCCACAGCTGCTCCCTTTCTTGTGTGATGAGGGGACAGAATGGTAAGTAGTCCACAGCAGGGCAGAGCGATCACAGTGACATGCCACTTGTGATAGACACGACCACTGGGAAGCAGGACTTAGGCAGCTTCTCCTAAGGGAAGGGCGAGCCAGGCTTCATGTACCAGACCAGGGGGCCTTACCCTTGTGCCCTAGGGATCTGGCTTCCTATGTTTAGCACTTTCCCTGCATGCTTTGATGAACGCCAGGAGGAGTTGAGTCCTGAGGCTTCAAGTCTTCAGGAGGATGTGCCACAGCACTGCCGAGTTGCTTGTGGACCTCTCATGTCGCCCTTCACCAGCAGGTCAAATATGTCTCTTCCCCAAAGCCACCTTTGGAACCAGTGCTCTGGAGGATGCAAGTGAGTGATAGCAGAATGACCCTGAGGGGACATCTTTCCTTCCTAGTCTGGGCAGTGACTCCTTGGGACCCTGTCTGAGGTCAAATCCCTGGTGGCTCTGACCAGCTTCAAGTGATAACTGACATCAATCATGTGGCTGGCCAGATCTGTGCCTTATGTAAGAGGCAGTTTTCAAACAAAACAAATCAACAACAACAATCAAAATGCCCCCCAAACAAACTAATAAGTAATTCAGAGTTCTGGAGAAGTTAGATATGTCTTAAAAGGAAACTGTCAGGCAAAGATTCACAAGCAGGATTCACAGGCCCCACTATAGATGAATGGTGTCCTCCAAGTTCATGCTGAAGTGCTGACCCCCAGCACCTCAGAATGGGGCTGTATTTGGAGGTACACAGGGAGAGGATGGTGTGAAGTTAAAGGATGCCCCATAGTTGGAGAGTACCCCAGGGCAGACCTCCTCCAGCTTCCAAAGGAAGTAGCCTGCACTCAGATCAGGGCCTCCAGAGCTGTGAGCCTGCTCATGCCTGCTGTGTAAGCCCACAAAGATGGTCCCCACGTGTTACTCTGGCCATAGTAACTGCAGAGTCCCCATAGCTCACATGGTGTCAAGTGAAAGGTTTCCGCTGACCCGAGTAACTAGAGGTTCTTTCTTAGATCATACAGAGACAATCCTAGAGCCTACTGGTCTTCAGAAGGTCCTGCCCAGCAGAGGCTGTTGGGGCCCTTCTTGTCTAGCCCAGGCCCATGGCTACAGACTACCTTCTACAGGAGCACTAGAACTGCCTCCTGACAGCTGGCCTCATGGAATGGAAGTTGTCAATGAGCACTGCTGGCTGTGTGGGTCATAGGGCATTTTGAGGGGTCTGGGGAGGGTTAAAGAATGGAAGTGTCTCCGGCAGCTTCCTCTCCCTCTGCTTGAACCTCTGGATGCCATCCATGTGGTCCCTAGGAGCTGGTTACATTTGGCTCTGTGTGTGATTGGTCCCTGAGAGTCACTGAAAGGTGAGTCACACAGTGAGGGGTGCTGCTCCATCTTCCGAAGAAGTAAGCCCCAATGCACCACCCATTTCAGGTTTGCTGAGACCCAGGATGGAGCCACTTCCTGACAGTGATGCAGCCAGTGTCCATGCTGTGGCTGAATTCGCAGTTCCAACGTCTTTCAACCTGCCCTGGGCTCTGGGCTTGTGGATGCTATGCTGGGCCACTGTTTATCACATGACAGTTTTTCTACCACTATGACAAAGCACTTGTACATATCAACTTAAAGGAGAACAGGTTTATTTTAGCTCACAGAAGGTTTCAGTTCTTGGTCACATGACTCCATTTTTTTTCTGGACTGTGGGTAGGGCACGGTGGAACAGAGTTGCTCACCTAATGGCAGGCGGGAAACAGAGAAAAAGGAAAGGATTCAGAACTAGCCCCCCTAAAGCCATGCCCCGAGCAATCCATTTCCTTCAAGTGGGCCCTGTCTCCCAGAGGTTCCACTGACTCAACAGCACCGTCAAGCAGAGACCAAGCCTTCAGCACATGGCCTTTTGGAGACATTTAAGATCCAAACCACAGCATGTCAGGATCCTGTCTCTGAAGTCCAACTTGTGGCAGGCAGCACAGGGTATGGCCAAATCCTGGTGTCTCTACCTGGGCCCATGCTGATAGATGAATTCCAGTGATCAGTGTGTGCAGATACTGTATCGGGTGACCAGAGAAGTGAAGAGGAGCCATGTGCCCCTCTGAACCCAGCCACAAGGCTTTCTCACTCCAGGCACTATCTGCAGGCCCTGGTCATGGGCAAGACAGGGGCTGCCACCCTGGAATAGCCCTGGAGCACCTGAGATAGGGAATGTCCCATTTGACTCACTCTCTGCTTACATTGTGGATAAACAGGGTCTTACTTCTGAGCCCCTGGATCCTGAGACAGGACCATCTGTGTTTGGATACACGTGTAGCTGATCTTACCCCCCTCCACCCCCTAATTATCTTAGTTTATATCACAATGTCATCATCAGGTATCTGGGGGACCCTTCCCCTGGACCCTAGGAGCATTCATCTTCAAGACTGCAGTTCAGAGGCTGATGAAGGCCACAGCTTGTAAGAAGGATCTACTTGAGGTCCAGCCAGATGTGGGGAAGGTGGTCTAAGGGTACTAAGCTACTTAGGTGAGGCTGACCAAGAGGATGAGGCCTGGACTGTTGTGGAACTCAGCAGGCACTGGGGAGGGTCCCTCATCTTTTAGTCCTCCTACTTTCTTGGCAGATGGGAGTGGTTCATGCAGCTTTATCCACGTCTGCTGGTGATCTCTGCAAGACTGGCTGTGGATCATATTGTCTGTGAGTCTCAGCTGGTGAGGTGGACTGGCCAGCTGGGGCTACAATCCTGGTCCTGCTGTCACCAGTGCCAGCCTGGCCACCATCACTATGTGGCCTCCAGGAGTCTCAGGAGCCTTTGGTGAGACAATGGGGTATGGTGGGGAAGGCCGTTAACATAACAAAGGCCCCCAGAGAAAGTTCCCTCCCCACAAGGTTGGGCTGACAGATGCTCTCAGCTCTGGTCCTCCCCAACACCCACCTCTGACAGCCCTTGACAGTGCTCTCAGCCTCTGAGCAAGGACCTTCTCTGTCTGCATGAATGCACGTGGAGCAGATGCTAGAAAATGGGAGTCAAGTGCACCCTTTTTATTTCTTTTCCTTTTATGTGAGCAGCATGTGTGTGTGTGTGTGTGTGTGTGTGTGTGTGTGTGTGTGTGTGTGTATGTGAGAGAGAGAGAGAGAGAGAGAGAGAGAGAGAGAGAGAGACAGAGACAGAGAGAGAGAGACAGAGACAGAGACATAAGGGCTTTAACTACAGGGAAAGTGTTAACCAAGTCTGATGATAAGGTGGAACTGGAATGCCACCCTGGGCCTGTTGCTCCTTTGTTTTAGAAAATTAAGAATCAGAGAACAGGAAATGACGTAGTATTCACACGCACGCACAAAGTCACCCATAACCACACGGTTACATGAACAGATATGCAAACACATGTATAACATATACACAAGTACTACGCACTAAGACACTCATCCACAGATTCACACTTATGTCCACGTGTGTATATGTATATATGCATAACCCTAACCCTAACCATATGTATTTGTATATATGTATATGTAATGCTAGTGACCTGATGCATATACCACACATATACCAATCCTTAACAATGACAGGGGTGCAGTCTTTGAGGATGCACATTAACTGAAGCACACATTGAAACACACAAGCTCAGGCCCTCCCAGGGGCCCATATAAGAAGGGGTGGAACCTGGCATCTATGGCCTGATTGCTCTGCATCCTCTGGAGTCCCTTTAGGAGCACATGTGTCCAGAGACATGTAGCCTCCACTGCTCAAGCTGTGTAGGAGCATCTTTGTGCCCTCTCTGGGAATAGATAAATAAACTGTAAGCTGTGACTTAGATTCGAATGGAAACACGACAGCAGAGGTAAAAGAACAAGCTAGAGTCACAGAAATCAACAGGATAAATCTGAACAGTATAAAGCAAGCAGAAAGATGAAGCCTGAGTCATAGCACTCCTGTAGACAAGACTCCTGTAGACAGACCAAAGCCCCCATGGAAGTCTGGTCCTGTCAGCCATAGCCTCTGCACACAGACTGAAGAGCACTTTGGACCATTTGCATTCTAGGACATTCTAGGGGTCAGAAGTGTATGGAGCAGTGCTCAGACCCTCAAAGTACCCATGTCCATAAAGCTGGACAAGAGCACAGTGCCACTTCCTCCCAAGCTGTTTACTAGTGAGTGGTCATGAGCCCATCAGAGTTCATTCATGGACAAGGTATAGCTACTGTGTGTTATCTGGGAAAGGTCAGATGAGTGCCTGGTGTCCTGCACTTGTGAAAGCCAGAGGCCCATGCAGCACAGTGGAGACCACCATCTGAATGGTCACAGTGCAGCTTTACCTTCCTGATTCAGGCATAGCCACCTAGGTGTTTCCATGAAGGAAGGGCTTCCCTCCAGAGGGTGGCCCGACACTGCATCTGAGACCCATTTATGTCTAAAGGAGCCATGCGATGGGGACCAGCCACAGGGCTGCTCTCTGCAGGTAGTCCTAAACTGTGGTGTAGGTTCCCTTTCACAGTTTGATTCTCCACACGATGTCTGTGACATCACTTATGAAGCCATGACACTGCATCTTTGCAGGGTGATTTTGGGAGGTCTTGGACTTTGGGTCACACAGTCTTTGATTAAGTCTGGAGGAAAACACAGTCTCTGGGCCGCTTTTCCCTACCTGGCTTAATTTAGGAAAACTACTGACTTTAAGAACTAGCTGAACTTCTAAAAGGGAGATACATACAGTCCTGAAGAAAGACTTCATTTCTAGCTGTCTGGTCATACATCTAACCCTGAGGTGAAGGGAGACGAAGCCAAACACATCTACCGGTCTAGCCACCTGTTCATCCACCCATCCACACACCCATCCACCCATCTACCCATCCACACATCCATCTACCCATCCACCCATCCACACACTCATCCATCCATCCACCCATCCACACACCCATCCACCCATCTACCCATCCACACATCCATCTACCCATCCACCCATCCACACACTCATCCATCCATCCACCCATCCACACACCCATCCACCCATCTACCCATCCACACATCCATCTACCCATCCACCCATCCACACACTCATCCATCCATCCACCCATCCACACACCCATCCACCCATCTACCCATTCACACACCCATCCACCCATCCACACACCCATCCAGCCATCTATCCGTCCACACACCCATCCACCCATCCACACAACCATCCACCCATCTACCTATCCACATACCCACCCACCCATCTACCCATCCACATACCCACCCACCCATCTGCCTACCTCTACTAATCCATCCACCTGCACATCCATCCACACATCCATCCATCCAACCATTCAACAAAGATTAACTGGGGATGGCTTGAGAGCACACACTGGACTGGCCACCCCAGGAAGACATAGCTACCATATTCATCACTGTTTAACCTGAAAGGGTTTGTAAGATCACAGCACATTTTCTTCCTGTCACAGTCACAAAGTATCAGACCAGCAGGAGTCACATGATTAGTTCAGTGTGTTAATGACAAAGCCAGGCAGCCCAAAACTTCATCCACCATCCATCTTCTTTCAGCACAAATTTTCAGTTGGGCTCCATGTAGGACAAGATGAAGACTCATGAAGGTTTGTGAGATAGAGACTAATGGACTTCCCAATACCCCTAAACTCCTGCTTCATGTCCCCATTCTTCGAAGTTTCCCTTTCCATAGTTTAAGTTACCTGTAATCAACCACTGTTCAAAAAAATATCAAATGGAAAATTACAGAAATTAAGAACTTGTTAGTCTTAAACTATGCACTGTTCTGAGAAGTGAGATGGAATCTTGCCCTATCCAGCACTGTTCCACTTGAGATGTAGCTGAGCCCTTTGTCCAGCATCCCCATACTGCACAAGCTACCTACCCATCAGTCACTTAGCACCCATGTCAGTCATTGGATCAACTGTACCCAGGCTTGTGTTGAAGCCTCCCTACCCCATTGTCCCTAATCATGGCTTCAAAGTACAGGAGTCATGATGCTGATGATCTAGACATGCCAAAGAGAAGTCAAATGCTTCCATTAAGTGAAATGGAGAAAGTTTTTGATTTAAGAAAAGAAAAAAAAATGTATGCCAAAGTTGTTACGATCTGTAGGAAAGAGTCTTCTGCACATGAAATTGTGAAGCAGCAAAAAGAAATTAGGTTAGTTTTGCTGTATAACATCAGGCTAAAAGATTTCTGGTCACAGTGTGTGCTGTGTGCTTGGATAGAGCAGAAAAGGCATTCAGTAATGGACTGGTGCTAGTGGGCATTTCAGCTATCTCCTGGGTCTTGGGATACATCCCTAAGGTAAGGGAGGATTACTGTCATTTGCAAATGTTGAATTTAAAAATAAGTATAAGGAAGTCAAAGCTTTCATTTTCCCCTTGATGCCAAGATCGATCAATAGATCGATGTGTCTGTCTATCTATCTATCTATCTATCTATCTATCTATCTATCTATCCTATCATCTATCTATCTATCATCATCTATCTATCATCCATCTATCTATCTATCTATCTATCTCCATCCATCTATCATCTATCTATCTATCTATCTATCTATCTATCATCTATCATCTGTCAATCATCTAGTATTCATGTTGCCCAGACTAGCCCTGAACTCTCTCTGAAGCCAAGAATGACCTTGAACTCCTGGTCCTCATGCCTTTACCTCAGTGCTGGAATTACAGGTGTTCACCAGCACATCCAGTTTATGTGGTGCTGACCATCAAGCCTTCAGCATACTAGGCAAGCGTTCTTCCAACTGAGCTACATCTCCAGCCCCCAAAGATTTTTTAATTTGAATATCAAGCTTTTTCTACAAATATTCCTTGGTGCGGCCCCAAGTATGTACTTTGGTGTTGACCAGGCCTCCTAGCATGACTCAGAGGGCCTGGGAGCCCAGCTGGGAGGGCAGGGGCCTCGGGTGTGCAGACTCAGGACCTCACCCGTGATCTCTTTCACAAGTAGATCCTCTGTGAATTTTTTGTTCAGTGAGGGTTGCACTGTTGGCACTCAGAAGAAAGGCATGCCATAAGTCAAGGTAGTTGTTCTCTGTTGGGCAAACTCAGAAGAAGACCCAGAGAGGGGACAGGCTGCACAGGTTTCCAGGAGCCAGCGAGTGACCATCTCCACTCGCACTCTGTCCCTGGAGCTTTGGAGAGTCTCCTCTGGTGGCACTAGCTCTACACTATATTAATTTGTGCTATAGAACATCATTTGGTTGAGCTCCTCATGGGCCTCTGGATCTAGGATGTGAGACACTACAATGTCCCCTTGCTGGGAACTGTTCTGGTCCCGATGGGCAGGGCCACAGCTGAAGTGCTACACTGCAGGGCTGGGGCCTCCGGGGGAGCATCTCTGGGACACCCTAGAGGAAGCTGCTTAGCATGCAACTCAGCTTGGAACTGTGGATGCAGTGCTCCCTTCGAGAGGAAGCAGCAGGCAGCTTGACCACCACCTTGACCTAGCCCAGTAGAGATGCTGAGTTTTAAGTCCCTTGAAGAGTGTGGAGGTGGCCTGCACAGAGCTCTTAGGGTGTCCAGGGGCAAGTTCTTCAAACAAGGGCAAGTGAGTGAGTTTATGAGCCGGCCTTAAGGGAACTAAGGGCCCCATTGCAGGGTTCTTTTCATGGGCTTGTATGTTTACAGCAGATGGGAACGCACAGAGGCCACTCTGATGACCTTGCTCAGAGTCCCCCATTGTTGTTCTGATGTGGTGGTGACGGGGGAATTTCCATTCAGGCTCCAATATTAGAAGATAAGTCAACGCTAACTCCTTTTCACCCAGGGCCGTAATTCTGGAAGGCAGGTGACTTCAGACATAGATCTTTGCAGAGCCTTCCAATTTGTCTGTTTTTCCATCTCCACATCTTTTTTCCCTACCTTATCCTTTAAATCCTGGTAAATTCCTGGCAACTCATAGAGGATTATGTCACCCTAATTTCAGGATCCTGTTGAGAAGAGATGTGTAAGTGTGACCCCTAGTGGCTATAGAGGAGGCAGCAAGGCAGGCACATGCACACCCAGAGGCTTAGACTGTGCAGGGATGTGCCCAAAAGGAAGGAAGAGCTGCCCACAGGACTTCACATGCTCCCCGCCCCCACAGCTAGCACAAGGCCTGCAGCGTATTTCAACTTCTTTTGGCTGCTCTGCAAAATCACCTGCTAACATTTTTGGGGGTCAGGATGGGTGATATCATTCCTGAAAAACCTAGTGGTCCATTTCATCCATTCTGGGTCTTCCTAAGTTCTCCCACAGGAAGAGCACCAGGAGCCAGACTGTGCATAAAAGTGGACAGAGCTCCTCAGAAAGTACTTTCCAACCCCAACCACCATGAGAAAGCGCCTGCTACCCGTGAGGCATCTCCTCTATGAACTGAGGTGATGCCAGTGGCTGAAGACAAATGTAGCTTTTTCTTGGGGTCTGTTCTTGGCAGCAAACACACATGTGGAACCTCAGAGCAGAGACATCACAGGAGATAGGTATGATGTGTCTAAATCCTGGACTGTTTGTAGCTGTGGCAAATCAGCCCTTTTATGGGCAATGCAAGTGGGTATCAGTACCACATCTGACCGCAGTTGCTGAAAAGCTCTCCTTTATAGTTATTTCTCCAGAGGGGACCTACAAGTGCCCAGAAAGTATGTACACAGGTGTAGGCATCAGTGTTAGCACAGTCCCCTCTGGAAAACCAGTCATGTGGAAGGCTCAAGGAGGCTGGAGTGGAAGATAGGATGCTCTAGGGTGACAGGTACTTCCACTTTCCAGGGCAGAGGAGTTCCTGGGAGGAAAGATGGGGACAGCTGTTTGGGGTTGATGCCAATGTGCCACCTGAGAAATGGTATCTCAGATGTGGGCTGGGAGTGACCAGAGACCAAGGATGGTGGTGATTGGCTTGAAGGTACCAGGGGTATCCAGGAGAGTAAAGTTCTGAGGAGAGAGCCCTTTGCTCTGGTAGACCTTGCTAGACCTCATCCACACTGGACACAGCGGAGGACATGGTGCTATGGTGGGTAGAAACCCCAGGTTTGGGTGCCATGAGCCTGGCTTTCCTTATGGCTCTTTAGGTCTCCTCTTATGCCAACCCTTCCTCCTCAGAGGGACAAACATCTCTGGGTCCAACACCAGAGGAGGGTCTCAGAGAAGGGTGGGAAGAGGGTGATTTCAGGCAGGCTGGAGGGAGAGAGCCATGGGGTTAGAGGCAAGAAGTGCATGCCACAGGCTTATATGAAGCTTTTCCATGCCACTTCCTGGGTCTCCCTTCTTCAGCCTTCCTGCCCAGCTCCAAAGAGCTGCAAAGGGAAACAACTGTCTAAGAACTACTGTCCCTAGAAACCATATTCCCAAGCATTTCTCCCAAACACCCCTGATGTCCCATGATTACTCCCACCTGGCTCAGTGGTATGGAGAAGGGTGGAGGGATAGCAAGGTAGGGATGGACTTCTGAAATCTGCCCTGATAGTCACAGCCTGCCCTCTAACAAGGAGACAGTGACCTGGGGAAATTCTGTCAATGCCATCAGAAAACAAATGTGACAGATGAGGCCATGTTTTCTGCAGTTGATACCCTGAAAGCTTGTGCTCTTGGCCAGGCTGTAGCAGACCAGTCCTTTTAGGAATTTGTCAGTGATGCTAGGAGAAGGCAGGTCCTGGTCCCCAAAGATGGTCCTCAGTGGCCTGTGATCCAGAGACCTCAGCACTGGAGGCCAGGACTCCTGTTGAGGCTACCAGGATCATGTGGTTCTAGTACACTCATGTTTCCTAAAGGAGTATTGTCTATAGCTTTGTTTTCAATGCCTGTTTACGGGTTGGGAACTGCACAACCTTAAGCAAACATCAGGAGCTCATACACGTGTCCTAGCACACACACTCACACAGGGTGACACCCAGCAGCCACCATCTTTCCTTTTCAAAATCATACATATTTCATTAAGCTTCATGCAGAGTGTCTTCTGATTTATGGTAATTGTCAACAAAAGCAAAAACACAGGCAGTTTTAACCCTGCCATAGCCAGGAGTTAACTAGCATGAAATTAGGTCGTTTTATACCTTTAAGGTTGGGGGTGGGGTTCCTAACGCTCCATCCTATCAGTCTCTGGGGGCTTCTACATGGCAAGGTTATTTTCACCCTAATTATGGTGCAGGGAGTGTACCAATGGTGGTGTACCCCACTAGCCCATGAGCTTGAGGCCTGGAGGACTTTGACTGAGACTAATTTCCATATCAAACCCAATTTAGATGAACCATCTCGGTTAAAAAAAAAAAACAGTGCATCAATAGCCCCTTGATTAGATTTTCATCTCCCGAGCAGACAAATATGAATATTTATTACCATGAATGCAGATCTTCTCTTTCTATTGCTCTGATCGTGAATATTATCCATTGCTAATTTTTATGAAAATTTGGGCAACATAATGTTTTCACATAAACTGACAGTTCTTGAGATAATCCTGTTATTGTCTGGTTGAAAGTGACAGCTTCCGCTCATTCATGTGTTAACGAGGGATTAAATATTGTTTTTTTTCATTCCCATAATCTAAGATGGACTGGAAATTAAAAATTGAACATTGTATATTAACAGGGCTTTGAAGACCAGAATTTGTTTGCATTCACTCAGAGAAGATCTAGAAATTAACAGTTTAACAATCAGTTCCTCGTATATTGCCAGCCTTACAAAGCACTGCTGACATTTCCCAAATAAATTCATTACTCTACCTGCTACCCCCAAATGAAAAGACCTCCACCAGTCAATAAGCCACAAGGAACTAGACAACCTTCACCAAAAGAGGTAAAACCACAACACAATGTGCACTGTCTCCACATCAAGAATATTTCTAGCCTCTCTGCCAGGGCACGTTGGCTGCTTCAGGTCATGTCCAAGTCCATATCACCATCATCCCATCTGTGGGATCAGGGATTTTCTCACACATCTCCACTAGAAGTTTCCTTACTGCACATATAGTGGCCTGGCCCTGCTCTTTCTACCTGCAGGGTCATCAGCAGCCTCACCTCAGCTGGTGCCACTGCGACGTGGCTGTTCTTTATTGCTATAGCTGGATGGTGCATGATGAACTGTGGATGGGATGGGATCTTGGACAGAGCGATCTCATTATGGTATTAAAATGTCCACTGAGTCCCATTGACCCACCCACCCATGCATCTGTCCACGCACCCACCCAGGTATCCTTTTATCTACTCATTCATTGGTCCACCTGCCCACTCCTCTCCCCTTCCATATATCTATCCATCTACTCACCCACCCACCATTCTACCCACTCACCTAACCATCTACCCATCTACCCATGCATTCATGCATCTGCCCAACTATCCACTGATCTACTCACTTACCCACTCTACTGTCTGTCCATCTATCTGCCGAGCCACTCATTTGTCCACCTACCCATCATCAACCCACCCATTTATCTATCCATTCATCTACCTGCTTGCTCATCTACCCAAACCCCCATCTATCCACCCATCTTTTCTTTCTTTTTTTAAATTTTTTAATTATTTTTATTTTATGTGTATGCGTGTATTGCCTGCATGTAGGTAAGTGAACCTGTGTCATGCAATGCCTGTGGAGGTCAGAGAGGCTGTCGGATCCCCTGGGACAGGAATTATGGACAGTTGTTAGCTGCCATGTGGGTGCTGGGATTCGAACCCGGGTCTTCTGCAAGAACCAGTGTTCTTAACCGCTGAGCCATCTCTCCAGCCCATATCCACCCATTTTTTCATCTATCCATCCATCCACCCACCCACCTACTCACTCACCCACTCATCCATTCCTCCAGTCACTCACTACCCACTTATCTACCCATCCACCCATCTATCCTAATCCATCTATCCACTAATACATCCACCCAACCACCCATCTATCCATCCATCCACCAACTTGCCCATCCACATATCCACTCATTCACTCATCCTTCCATCATCCACTCACCTAAGTTCCTATTGCATTGGTAGAATTTCTTGTTTTTTAATGTATTCTTTGATGTGGCAGAGGAAAGGAGCATAGACATTTCCTAGGAGCTAATCTGCCCAAGCACTATCTCTTGGAAGTACTAGATAAAAGCTACTATGGGGTTAGATGTGATGGTCAATATGATGAGTGAATCATGTCCTTCCCATGTGAAGCTGGGATCCCCAGGCCTCTCAGAATGCAGCTGTATTTGGAGACAGGGTATTGCAGGGAGTTAACTTAGGGTAAAATGGGGTTGGGCCCTTATCAATAAGAAGAGTTAGGACATTGTCACACACAAAAGGATGACCATGTGAGGACACAGGGAAAGACATCATTTATGAGCAAAGAGAGAGGCTTCGGGGACCCATGGGAACCTGCTGCATCTCAACCTTGGACTTCAGTTCCCAGGGCTGGGTAAGGGAGAGTTGCTGGTATTTAGACCACCAGCAGCATACAGGGCTGGAACTATATAAGACAGGTAAGGAAAACATTAAAACACATTGTCCATAGACTTCTGATAATTTCAAGTAAATATGAAAGGTATATGATTTCAGTTTGTTTTTTAAAGTATTTTAATTTTGTTAGCTTACAAGAATTAGGCTTCATTATGGCATTTTTAAACAAAATGTATTTCTGTTCTCTCCCCTCCTCCTCCCCCCATCTCCCCTCCTTCCCTGTTATTCCCCCCCCATAGCTTCCCTTCTACTGTCTCTAATTTTTGTCATTTTTCTCATCTATACACTGACAGTCAGCCCTGAAATTTTTGTAGTCCCAGATGGTGAGGTGCTCCTCCTCCCCCCATCTCCCCTCCTTCCCTGTTATTCCCCCCCCCATAGCTTCCCTTCTACTGTCTCTAATTTTTGTCATTTTTCTCATCTATACACTGACAGTCAGCCCTGAAATTTTTGTAGTCCCAGATGGTGAGGTGATGACAGGTGTTTATTTATGGGGAGATGACAAGAAATTGGAGAGATGAGACCCAACCTGAGCTTAGATCCACTTAAGAAGTCTTGATTGTTACCAGAGAAACTGATGTGTCTGAAATGGCTGCTTAACAACAGGTGAGCCCACCCAAGGAGGAAGGTTCAGTCATCTCTACTGCCATTTCTAGACAGGAAGGTGGTGGACAGCTGTGCATTGTGGGTTGATTCATAACTCTCCATCCCTAACCTTCAGTACCTGTGACGTGAACTTTTTGGGAAGACTACCTTGGCAGATATAATCACTTTACGAGGAGGGCATACAGAGTAGGTTAGACCCTAACGCCAACATGGCTGTGTCTTTATAAGAAGGGGACATAGGAGCACTGTATTCACCCTTTTCTCATAGCTGTGGTAAAGTACCTGACAGGAACATCATGAAGAGGAAATGGTTTCTTTCAACTCATGATTTCTAAGGGTTTAGTACATGGCTACCTGGCTCTGTGTGTCTGGGCCTACAGTGAGACAGATCATCAAAGCAGCAGGCCCAGATAGCAAGGGCTGTTTATCTCCTGAAGGACAGAAAGCACAGTCATCATAGGAAAGGGCCAGGGCCAGATTTAACCCCCCAAACACACCCTTCCTACCTCCTCCCACCAGGCTCCTCCTTCCACAGTTCCATCTCCTCTCAAGAGTCCATTCCAGTTTTGAATCTGTCAGTAGATTGGTCTACCAGGCCACAACCTTGTCATCTAACCCTCTCTGGAGACACCCTCACGGACACATTGAGAGAATGTACCTTACTAATCTCCTAGGAGTCTCTAAATTTAGTAAAATTGGAAATCAAGATTAAACATCCTAAGAGCTGAGGATTGTGGGGATAGGGGAAGACACGAGTCAGGTTCCTCCCTGGAGCCTTCAGAGGAAGCTTGGCTCCTCCACTTCAGACTTCCAGCTTCCAGAATTGTGAGAGGGACTTCCTGCTCTGAGACCCCACCTAGTCTGTATTACTGTTTAGCATCCCCCTAGACCCTGAAACTCTGATACCCACAGTGCTGTGTTGCTGGGAGGCAGGAACCAGGCAGCAGCTCCTGGGTCAGAGAGACCTTCCAGCTGTGAGAGACCCTGGGGACAGTCAGGCAAGTCACACCTGAGCAGAATGAGGTAGGAGAGCTATATCTGGGGGCACATGGGATGCCAAAGCTTATGGACACGATTCCTGTCTTCTATCCTCATGAAGGTAAGGTATGCTGGAATGAGAATCTAGGAGGCTAACGTGGGTTTGCACACTATGCCCCAGAGTGTCCCAGTACAGGCAGAGTGGATGACAGGGCCTATTGTGCTGTGGGGCTTTCTCGTCTCCAAGGACTGAGCAGAGCGAAGCCAGGCTGGGGCTTTGTCATGCCCGTCTGGATTGAATTCCTGTTAGCAGGCATGTTAGCTAAGGTAGGAGTTGCATGCCTTCTCAGTGACACATGTTGATAAGGAGCATAAGCGCATGCCTGGTAAGCCTGCTTTATCTGCCAACTCGAGCACTGGTAGAATATCTATCCTGACAGAAGGCTGTTTTGAGTTTAGGTTCCTATTGTGTTGTGTTACGTTGATTACTGATTATTTCTTAGGGCGAGAACAACCTCCTCTTGGGCCACCTTTCCCCAGTTTTGCTGAGGTGTAACCGACAACACACACACTGTACACTGTTGAGAACAGACCACATGACTGTTGTCACTGCAGGATGGACAGACATGGTGAACTACCACGTGGCACAGCCTTAAACAGCATACAGTGTACAGTGTGCTGTCAGTTACAACATTGCTTAAAGCCTCTCTGGTCTCCCGTTGGGAACACCAGGGTGGGGACAGTTCTGATAGTGAGGCTTTGAATCACCTGGGCAAGAGGGTCTCCTGTGTCCTGTGTCTGGCTGGAGTCAGCAAGAGACAGGCGGGCTGGTCAGTAGTTTCAGTTGAGTATCTGGGTGGGTACATACCCACCAGTCTGTTGGAGAACACCCAGTAACTTGTAGATGGACCTTTATGTGGGCATTTCCCCCCATTGAGGGCCAGATGATCACTTTCCTAGGATACAGTGGGTAGGTGGTATGGGTGGGTGGTACTGGTGTGAGTGGGTGGCGTGGGTCAACATCTCTTCCTCTGACCCTCTTCTTTGTACACAGCTCCAGGCTTCTGAGGTGGAAGCACTGAAGAGGGTTCTGGAATACTATGGACTGACAGTGCATGTGGTGTTCTCCAGAGCTCAGTTTATTAAGTGAAAATTAACTTAAGCTAATTAACCCATGCTAACAGGCTCTGTGGACCTATAGGAACCATCGTAGACATGAAGACACCTGCCAATGTGGGGAATACAGCAAAAGATGACACCCTAGGCTTGGCCCAGATGGTAAGCCACGTCCTGGGAACTGAAATGCATATTACACATATATTTATAAAATACAGTTGAAAATGTTAGGAAAGGGCAAAGAAGGGGGTGGGGGAGCCACCACTGCCACCACAGACATGACTTACTTCATTTTACGTGACTATTTACCCTGATATTGAATAAAAATTGAATTTGTCGCTATAGCAACTGCCACATCACATGGCTGCTCTCTGCTTCTGAGTCATGGGGAGGAGGGGAGCACGAATGGCCCATGTGACACTGGGAGCCTCACACTCTCCTCTCCAAGGTGCTTCAGGAGAGAGAGGTATTCACAATAAGCTGCTATTTGCCGATACGCTGAGCACAGTTAATTACTCGGGTGCGTCCTCGTGATTTTCTTTACCACATAGAGCAGCAGGGGCTGGAGGTGGGAAGCTGCGGCCTCTGGGAGTCAAAGCTGAACATCAGGGTGTGGCTGAGCCCAGGGACCTTGGCTTTCGTCCAGTCTTCCCACCACTCTTAGGGGCTGAGCAGGGGCTAGACCCAGAAGAGCAAGATGAGGCTGCAGATATTTGAGACAATTTTATGCAGATTTCCCTTTCAAACACAAACTAGGAGTAGTGACAAGTCAACAGGCTTTGCTTAGGCCTGTGTACTTTCGCATTTAAGAGAAAAAATTGTTTCCTCTGTCAAGAAATGCAGATTAGAATAAAATGAGGTAAATGCGCTCAGAATGGCAATGAGGGAACCTCAGGAGTGAACAGGAAATGCTCCTGCTCCTCTCTGACGCAGGGTAGCTCTGGCACCTTCACGGTTCCCCAGCCCAGCCACAGCTCCCAAAGTCATAAATTGGAGTAGCCCTGCAGATTACAGAAGGGCCTTCTGGTGGAGGGAATCACATATGCTCTGGGGTTTGTTCTGTCCTGGGGTATAGGCCTGTGGCCTGTGGTTTCCACAGGCTGTCAAAGAACCTATGATTCCTAGGGTGCAGCCCTCTACCCTCTGGTCACAGCAAGCTCATTCTTTAGACTACATATGACCATAGGGAACCACAGGCTGAGCCTCAATTTTCCACAGAGTCACCAAGCACCTGTGATCGGACACCATACCATCACCTGAGACTCAGTTCTTCACCCAGACATCAACCAGTTCTGACCTCCGCATCTGCCACACCCATCACACCTGTGCTCGGGGAACGCCCTTCTTCCTTCACACCCTCCCAGATGCGTGCTGCTCCCCTGGTTTTGCTGCCCACCTACAGGCAGACTGAGATAGCCAGTGGTGGAGCAGAGAGCTTACGAGGGGCACGGTGAGGATGGCCCCCCCAGGAGAAAGCACCAATTCTATTGCCCAGAAGTGGCACCTGAGGGTTTGGCTTGCAGAGTGCAGAAGAACAAGAACTTATGAAGGTCACCTTGGGCCTGGGCCACAGTCACACAACAGTGCTGAGTCACTGGGGCCCACAGTCCAGCTGAGAAGAGAGGCAGTCAGGAGCAAGGCCCTTCCTGGTGACTGTTGCTCTAATGGCCTCAGCACACAAACAAAGAACTGAGCAGACTTAAAGGTCACATTTACTGGCTCCGAGGCTGGAGTCCAGGAGGTTGTGACTGCAGGCCCCCAGGTCTGCAGTGACCTTCCTTCTATTCATGGGGTCTCAGACAATGCCCGTGAACAGCTCCTCCTCCTGGGAGGGCCTCCTGGAGTGTCACCCACTGTCAGGCCACATGGGTACCCTCCTCACTACAGGCCCGTCTTGTCCCTACCATCCAAACCCAGCCCTCCAGCTCTTCGATTTCCAAGTGCTCCCTCCTCTAAAGGCCAGAGATGGTTTACATTGCTTGTTGTGTTCTGCCTGGGAACAATACACACTGTGGGATTATCACAGACAGTGATGGCTAACATCCCCAAAGTTACTGTGTGTGTCAGGGGCAGTGGGGACTAGCTGGCTTCACCAGTCCCAGGGCCAATTGTTTTTATTCTCTGTTTGCATGTGCATGCTGGCCTGGACATGGCCTCACTCACGGCAGCTGCGTGCCTCTATTGAGGGCCCCTCTGCTCCTTTGGAACACCCCTGAATCTACAGTGATTTTAAAGGAAGACATTTAAAAACTCAGCAGAACCACACAGCCTCCAACCGACTCCCAGGACTCCTGCTGTGTTTGCACATTGCCCTCCCATGCATCTACACACACATGCACGGCTGCCTCAGAATCGGAGTTCTCCGATTCTTAAGGAATTCACAGAATTCCACTGTTTTATTAGGGTATAATCAGTTACTTTCCTACAGTTTTAGATTTAGGTCTCTCTCCTTCCCCCCTCCCTTCATTCATTTGTTCCTTCCTCCTTCCCTGCCTTCCTCTCTCACTTCTTTGGATAGGGCTTTGTTCTTTTGAAGTGACCTCTTCACACAAATGTTGTGAGTACCACTGTTGAAACAAGGCACAGACTGTTTTAAGCCTAGAGGTCCCAGATGCTCTGATTACCCTGCTTTACCCGGCTTCCAGCGGAGCATGCCTACACACGTTTCAGCATCTTTGGCCTTTATTTAACAAAGAAGACTGCTAACCTTAAGTGATCTTCAGTCCTAATCTCAAAGGTGGACTTTAGCTTAGACTCAGATGGCCCGGAACACCTGCTGCTTCCACTCCATGAGAGCCACCTCCGGCCCATCATGTTAGCCAGGGAGCTCTGAGGATCCGGCTGCTTCTCAACTCTCTGCCTACTCCTGCTAGTCTCATTTAATGAGTGTGGCACAGGTAGGTCAGCGGACACCAGGAAAGGATAGCCAAAGCTTTCTGTCTTCCACTTATCTCTTGGGACATTTCTCTGGTGGTCTCTCTGCTCTCGGTAGATGTCCCTCTGTTGCAGTGGGGCTCCTTGTTAGACCAGCAAACCAGGTACCAAGGGAGTTGGTCAGGACACAGGTCTGCCAGGCTTCCTCACAGTGTGGGGCTGGCCCTCCAGCCCATTGGTTTGGCCCTAAATATTCTTTCAGGATTCAAACTCCTCTCCCAATCATCTTGAGCCACTGGGTTGGAATTTTTAAATGAATTCATTCTCTCCCCACCCCCTTCTCTCTGGTGTGTGTGTGTGTGTGTGTGTGTGTGTGTGTGTGTGTGTGTGTGTGCTGCACATGACACAGCATACACATGGAGGGGCAAGAAAGATCATCTCTCTTCTCTCACCATGTGGAACCTGGGGATCAAACTCAGATCATCAGGCTTGGCAGCAAGTGCCTTTACTCACTAAGCCACACCACTGGCCCAGGGCTGGGATTTTGATGAAAGCAGCTTAACACTGTGGCACCTCCTTCAACAAGCTGAGACTGCCTGAGTGGATTTGGAGGAGAAAATGAAGCTGCTTCCTCCTACATCCAGTCATCTTCCTCCAGCCTCTCAGATTTCACTCGGTGACCACGGAGCCCATACAGGGTCTCCACCAGCGGTCAATGCACAAGAGCCATGCTAGTTCATGGGGCAGAAGCACCACCAGAGCCTTAGAGCTTGTAAGGCTCGTTGCAGACTTTGGGAACAGACATATCTGCACTGATGCAATCCTTTCTTTGAGCCCTGGAGCCAGGAGTAACAGAGGTAGCAAAAGCACAGGCTGGTGAGAGCAGAGGACAGAATGGCTGTGAGGTACGGGGTCTTCTGAGCTTGCTCAGGCAATCCTCCTCAAGCCCTGGGACCTGTTGGAGATAGTCTGGAAAACCACACTGACTTGAGCCTCTCCCCAGCAGGAGATGGCCATGTTGGAGGGATCAGCTCTGAGGAGCTCCTGCCCTTTTGGACTCCTCCCTCTGAGGGTTCTGTGCCTGCTGTTGTGGTGCTGGGCCAGCTGCCCTGCCCCTGTGACTCAAAGGCTGGACACATATGCCTCTAAGTTTTGATTATGATTAGCGTCAGAGCTGGAAGCAGCTCAGTCTCCCCTAAGTGGGACTTGTGCCTGGCGAAAACCATCTAGATTGATTTTCTTCCCCCCTCCCCAACCTCCTCCTTTTTTTTTTTTTTTTTTGGCCAGAGGGTGGGGTGGGGGAATGGTCTCCCTCTAACCTTTAACTCCCTTTTTAATTATGTAGACTAGGCTGGCCTTGATCTCATAGCGATCTGCCTGCCTCCGCCTCCTGAGTGCTGGGATTAAAGGCACGATCTACCATGCCTGGCTTAGACTAGTTTTCTTAACACATTCTGAGTTTTTCTTCAGGGTAATTATAATTGTCCTCTGGAGGAAATCCAGCTTCATTAATTTGAATAAAATGTGAAAACTTTTCAAGGTATCAGAAATTAGATTTTGAAATACATCAAAATACCACCCATCTATTAGGGATGTATGTGTGCACCACAATCTCTTCATTTCTTTTAAATTTTGTTTTGAGAAATTTCTGTTTGGCATAAAAGGTTTTAATTCTGCTATCTGTCATCCCACGTGTGAATTACAAACACCCGGCGCAGATCTGTACATGCCGGTAGATTTCCGGCAATCACATCGTTTTATATTCCAGACTCAGAAATGAGAGGAATTAGAAATACACTTAAAAAATCAAAGTTGTCAAAATCAGGCTTACTGAACGAGAGAATTAAAATTAGGAAAAAGACGTCCTTAGTTTTCTGAATTTTTTTCTCAGCTTGAACCCTTTTCACCCATTTTGCTGCTGTAAATGTTCTTTGCCAGGCAGAACAGCATCCAGCCTAGAGCTGGCAAGGAGTATGCTAACAGAACATGGGGAGAGCTGGGCTCCAGGCCATGGCAGCGATGCTGGCCAGCTCTGATGGTGCAAGAAACACCATCTTTCAAAGGGCTGCTGGTCGAGGCAGGAGGAGAATCCTAAAGTAAGCATTGTGGAGGAGAGTTTTCAGGAAGTACCCTGCCACTGTACAGTGCTCAAGAGGGAAGTTACAAGTCATAGGGAAGAGCCCAATGCCATTATTCTGCTAAATAGATTTAATATTAAACTGACTCCTGATGACTTAATGATGGACCCACAGACCCTAGATGAATACACCTTTCCACTCTCACCGGAGAAGCTTCTTTATGCAGCACATGGGGATTAACACAGATCTACAACTGACCAACACGCAGAGAAGAGGCTGCAGAGTGCTTATCCCTGAACAGGACACTTACACCAAACTTCTGTCTCTCAAGGCTCAGGGATCATTGCAGAAGATGGGACAGGAAGATCATAAGAGCCAGAGGTGGTGGATGACCACAGGGAAACAGAGTTTTCCAGATAGCTGGCCAGTTAGTTACTCACAGCATGCATAAATCCCACATAAACTCAAATCAGACAAAATCCCAGGATGGATGTACAGAGGTGGATAAAAAACCTCAGCCCTACCTGAGAACTACTGACAATCAATGGCTGCTGAGAGGGGGAGAGTCAGTCCTATTTAAGGGTAAGACTCCTGGTAGGTTGAACAGGCTCCAGTGGATGCACCCACTCTGAAGGGTACAAGTTTTGAGGACACGAGTTTTCTCTCTCTCTCTCTTTCTCTCTCTCTCTTTCTCTCTCTTTCTCTCTCTCTCTCTCTCTCTCTCTCTCTCTCTCTCTCTCTCTGAATTGGGCAGGGGGGGTACAGATGGAGGAAGGGATATAAATTCAATAAAATATATTGCATGAAAAATTTTAAAACAAAACAAACAAACAACAATAACAACAACAACAACAACAACAAAAACCAAGAGTAAAGGTGACTAGCATAGCAGGCAGGTGGGGCCAAGATCAGTGAGACGGTCCCTGCTGCCTAGGAGTGCCGGGATCAGTGAGACAGTCCCTGCTTCCCGGGAGTGCCTTGGGGGAGGTGACTGAGAACAGTACCTGTAGTGAGCACGGGGCTCCTCACAGAGTGCATAGTTGTAGCTGAGGCGGTGGTTTGGAGGGTCAGGGGCTTGGCTTTAAGAAGGACGTTGGTGTAGACCGAACAAGTGGCAGCAGGGTTAGTTGAGAGGGGTAAAGAGAGAAAAGAAGACTGGGGGACACGGGTCTCCAAAAAACAGAGGAACAGTCTGTGGAAGTCAGGGCTCAGCAGGTGGAAGGAAGCAACACCCATAGCCATGTTCAGAGGGACAGCAGACCCAGACAGACTAACACACAGCAGACTGGCCTTGGTGGGTCCACATCAGACCCGGGAATCTAGGACCAGTGCAGGTGAGGTAGGGTCTTGTCTTGAGAGGGTACGAAGAATGTCTCCCCTGGGACCCCAGCGTCAGGTGAGTGGAAGGCGAAAAGAGTCTGTCTGTCCTGCTTGCTGCTGTGCCTTCAGTTCTGGAGACCTGCCAAGCGTGTAGTGGGTGCTCGGAATCAACTTTTGAATGATGCGTAGGAGGGTTAGTAGGCCAACACAGGGTGGGGACCCTCTTGCTACCTGTGCATAGAAACTCCACATAAAATCCAACAACCTCACACCTCAAGAGGCCAGAACAAAAGGAAGAGAGGGAACCCTCCAGACATCCAGGACGAGGAGAGATCAAGTCAGGTCATGGCCAGGTGTCAAGTTGGCCGCTGGAGATCTAGCAGCTCTGAAGAAACCCAAGGGTATATTGGACTTACAGTCTGGGCCTTGGGATTCCCACATTCATTCATGGACTGTGCACATGACCTTGGAGGAGGTGTAAAAGCTGAGATTGAGGCCCCCTTACCAATCACAGAGGCTAAATGTAAATCTTTTCACACAGAAATCTTGCACAGAAGCTAGGCACGGCTCCTCATACCTATGATCCTGGTACTCAGGAAGCTGAAGCAAGAAAATTGTTGAGTCTGAGGCTAGCCTGGACTACACTGTGAGTGCTAGGTCAGTCTGGACTACAGAATGATACCTTCTCTTAAAAAAAAAAAACCCACCACCACCAACAATTAAAAAGCAAAAACAAAAACAAACCAAAGAAAGAAGCTTCGTATTAAAAAAATCACAAACAAATGAACAGCAGCAAAAAAACGAAAGCGTCATAAACTACACAGGACTAACCCACCAGGAGGAAGTGTGCAGCGTACCGAGCAAACATCGCAGAAATCCAAGACTCAGATAGTAAGAGAATACGGATGAGACTAAACACAGGACTAAGGTGACTGGAAAGATGACGTGGCACCAGGCACAGGACAAATGCAAGAGCAAGAGGAGGAACAGGAACAGACTGACTGGTGATGGCGCTAAGTGGAGAATAAAAGCAACCAAATGAAAGTTCCTGTCCTTTGAGTTTTACAGCAGATCAGAGAGGAAGAGGGACTTGCAAGGCAGCTGGAGGAGAGGCTGCCCAGGGCAGTGCTGGGGGTGCGGGTGAGGCCAAGCGCGGCAGACAGACAGACAGCACCCGTGCAAGTGAGGATGGCAGGACAAGGAAGCACTGTGTATCCGTGTCTCAGAAAACCTGCACAGGACCCACAAGATGGACCTTGCTACCCTGTGCGATAGCGGAGGACACGGAGCCACGGGGTGGACCCTGATCACCCTCCAGAGGACATGGGGTCATTCCGTGTTACGGCAGAGGACACGGAGCCACGGGGTGAGAAGGAAGACTGGACAGAGGCTGTGACTCGTCCAATGGAACAAGGACCTTGGAGTGAGGACACACAGGTAATGAGGGATAAAACCTCAACTCCCTGGCAGAGGGAAACTGCGGGAGGCCGAGGCTGCTGAGGTTAGAGTAAGATTGGCCTGACTGCTGCCACTGGGAGGGTGAGGACACAGCTTTCCAATCCTCCAATACCTATATCCTAACCAGGCCACTGTAAGGCCTGTTCTCAGGTTCAGGGGTGCATTATGGGAGCATGAGTCTTAATGTTTGGGAGGTACATGAGATGCAGGCTGGCTTGTCAATGGCTGTGGACCATACTCACATCCTGTCTAGCTGTCCAGCAGCAGTCAGAGGCCACACTCCAATAAGGGATGGGGTATTCTGTACCCAAGTGCATGGGTCACACTGTTATCTCCCATGTTAGGTGGGTCTTGTCACCCACTTGGTAGCCTGAGTTGGGGTCGCTCCCAACAGCTGGAGATCACCATTGCTCTCAAAGGAACAACTTGAAGTGGAAACATAGCCCACCACACGAGCTTGAGCTTTGAGACTAGGCCTGTTCTCACTGCACTTCTTCCCCACCTGGAGCCAGGCAGTTGCATCTGAGCTCCCACAGACCACCCTCCACACTGTACTGGTTCTCCCTGCCAGAGGTGGCTCTGGAAGCCCCGAGACACTTGGCTTCTTCCACTTCACTGGCTGCTGAAGACACAGTAAACTACCTGGAAAGACCAGGGCATCCTCAGCTATCACTGGCTCCATTAATTCAGTGTGGACCACCCAGGCCCCAGAAGACAGAGAAGAGCAGCATCTGCTAGGCCCTTAAAATGTCCTTTGAGGAAGTCTCCACCGTCATAGGCTATGACTCTTCTGAACTTTGCTGTCAACAACTGAGATGCTGCGAGCACTCGAACCCTCTTAAGGGCTACCTGGGAGCCCAGGCCTCTGTTTGAGAAAGCTACCAATTAAGTAGCTACCAGCTCCATGAGCCCAAGACCTGGCTGGGGAGTCAGAGCTTCCCCCAAAGAAGTGGCGAGTCTCTAAGTGGGTCTGGAAGGACAAGTCAGCTGTGTATCAGGGAACACTCACAAACAAGCACTCCTTAATACTTAATTACCTTTAATGACAAGTGCTGTGAAATCTAGAATTTCAGACACGAGAGCATAGATTGGTTTCGGTCCACGCTGACTTACAAGTGGCTACATGCCGCTCCTGGGAGGAATCTCGGCCACGACGGGCACAGTTCATTACACTGTCACTCTGCCAGGAGAGTGGCCATCAGCAAGAGCAGAGGAGCTGGAGTGTCAGGTCTGGTAACAGCCCAGCACTCTGGCTCTGTGCTTTGTCCAAACACGTGTTTAAATAAAGAAGACACTGAATTCCCAGGGAAAGACTAATTTCCTAGGACTTACTCATTTCCATCAATTTAAGGGTTATGAGACATCTTGTTTCATAAAGTCTCTTGTTTTGCTTAAATGGGCCTGATTTTTCTTCAGGAGTCACCAAACTACGATGTCAAAGGTAACATAACACTGTCCCATTTGCCAACACTGTTAGTCAGTGTCTCCAAACATCAGGATGTCCTTCACATCAGCCAATCCTCCCAAACATTAGTCAGATTAAACACATGGCAAACCAAACCTCAGCTCCCGATGCTCATTGGCAGAGAGCAGCACTATCAATGCTAGACATGAGGGCCCTCCTCATGAGGACCCCTCTCATGCTACTCACCGGCCCGATTCCACTTTGGAGGATTGTCAGTCCAGATGTCTGCTCCAGCAGGTCTTTGTTGTCAACTATGAGGAAAAAATATCAAAAGTAGAGAATCAGCATGGAGAGGGGCACGGCATTTGGCGGCGTTCTCCTCTACTGGAAAACCTCCACGATACTACTGCTTGGGCAGCCTGACTTAACAGGGAGGGGCTGTCTGAGCAACAGGTGGGACATAGATGAGACACTGGTCTGCCTCAGCCAAACACCTCGTGTACTCTCTAAATCAACTTTGAAACTGCGTCATGTTAACAAACTCCCAGAGCCACTGAGGATTTGATGAGAAATTGTATGAACACACTTTGAAAACTGTAGAGTCTTATTTTAAAATGGTGTAATGCCATCAGCCATATGACCATCGGGAAACACCATTTCATTAACTAGCATCACACACAGGTGGAAAGGGGCTGCCCCATGCTCATGTCACTAGAGCCTGGAGCTATTTCTTCCCTTTTATCTGTGTCCCTAGCAGGAACATCCTATGATAAGTTCCTTCCAATAAAGGCTCACCCTTGTCTGCTCCTGACTTTGTGTGAGGAAGACTTTCAGAGAGAGAATTCTACTTGACAAGGAGCAGGAGAAATGAGCTTGGGAAACAATTAGCAGATGTAAATGAAGCCCACAATTGTAACATGAGGGCTGCAGACCCAGCTGCCCCCACTTCCCAGAGAGGAAGTGTGTCACCAGGCAATTGACCTTGGCTTATGATTCAGTAGAAATATTCTTTTGGGTAAAGCTCCTGTCACTTCGGAAATGAAAACCAGGAAGAAACAGAATTTTATTGCAAACCCTATGAATGAGGAGAGCACTGGAATTGTGATTAATACAGAACGAGATAGCAAGAAAATAGCAATTACTCTCACTTCTTGTAATACACCTACATGAATCTTGGGTAATGAAATTATATCTTTTAGACAGATACAAATGAGATCCCATTACAGCCTGCCTTCTCCACCTCTAGGGCCTCTCACTGCCTCCTAGAAAGTTTTTCTGTTTTAACAAATGGACATTATTTTTTACATACAGGTAATCACCATCGCACCAAAAGAGCAAAGAGGACCCAAGGCAATCTGGGAGAGAGCTACAGTGCTTTAGGACACTTTAAGATGGGTGGGAAATGTGGGAAGGAGGAGTGACTGCACAGGCGTAGACCCTGGATGGCAAGAGAACGTGCTTTGAGCTACAAAGCGACTGGATTTTATGGTGTCTTTCAAATAAAGGGGGCTTCACTGACTGGTGAGCTATTTGGAGTGAGCTAAATAGGTTGACCGAGTACCTAAAAATGGAAATTATAAACACTCCAGTTCTTGCTACGGAGCAGAAACAGATTTAAGAGTTAGAGATTGTTTAAAAAGCAGCCAGCCAATACATAACAATGTAGTAAACCCGGGTGCGTCTTTAACCCCAGCACTTGGGAGGCAGAGACAGGAGCATCTCTGCAAGTTTGAGGCCAGCCTGGTCTACAGAGTGAGTTTCAGGCCAGCTGGGGCTTCAGGGAGACCCTGTCTCAAAAAAAGACCAATAATAACAATAATAATGTGGAATAATCCAGTAAGCCTTTCTTAGAAGGGCCAGATAGCATCTCTGCTTGGTGGGCATGTCCCCGTGGCTCCTTGCTGCAGCCCTGCAGGGGAAGACCGTGCAGAGGTATTCCGGTGGCTGCTTGTGCTCCAGAGAGTCTATTTACTGAAGCAGCTTGGGTCTTCCAGAAGGGGTGCTGGCTGCACGACAGTTCCTTGGCAGCTGCCCTTGCAGGACGCAGAGGTGCCCTGTAAAGCTGTAAGAAGAGGTGCACCATCACCTCTGAAGCCTGAAGGCCTTGTCCTGGGAAGCTAGAGATGAGTGTTCTTGAGTGACTCAAGGGGTGAGCTCTGGGTGTGAAAGTGCTTCAGGAACTCTTCAACTGGTTAGCCTGGGAATCTCCAATGCATATGCAAGAGCGGCTTTTGATAAATAAGCCGGAATGAATCAACATATACAAACTCTTGTCCAGCCCCAAACTTGTACACCTCAGTGAACTTCTCTGCATGGTTAGAATGGCCACGCCGAAGCTGCAGACCTTTGCTTAGAGCTTTACACTTTTACTATCAATTATATTTCTAATGTACTTACCACAACAAAATCAAGAAAACAATGACAGTTAAAACTGGAAAAGCATAATGCTTTCTAAAGGTTTGCTACCAAGACCCCAATGAAGTACTACAGAAGTGACTCATGAAAGCGGGGAAAAGTGGGGAGGAGGTAGATAAACAGCAGTTAAAGCCTGGACCAGCGGTGGAGCTGTGTGGAGGGTAGGCACCCTGAGGTGGCTATGCAAAGTCATAAGATAAACGTTCTTGTTCCCCCATTGTGAGTCTCCGGTGCTCTTATCATGAAGTGAGGTCCATGTTGCTCACACTTTGCATTTGGGTCGGGGAACCCCGAACATCAGTTTGTAGTCCCATGCGTGTTGCTTAGCCCACACACAATGCCTTGGTCTCCTCTTATGAGAACTGTGTATCCCAACGCTCACTCAATGAATGGCTGTGAAAAGTACATAGGGATGCAGGCTCAGTACACAGTGAATGACAATCAGAGTGCCTTCCTGGGTACTGTAATGTGGGAGCTCTACAGCCAGGTCACTGTTACATCATCAGAAAGGGCTGTCTGCATACTGCTCATGTGCCCAGGTCTCTGGTTGCTAATGCTTATTATTATGATTTTGCTTTTATTCATTTAATATCTGTGTGGTCTATGTGAGTGCATATGTGTGTAGTTGTGGTCGGAGGTCAGAGGACAACCTTCAGGGGTCAGTTCTCTCCTTCCTCCATGTGGGGCCCAGGGATTGAACTCAGATCATTAGGCTTGGTGGTAGGTACCTTGACACGTCCAGCTGTCTTACAGACTCACCCCCTTCTTTCTTTTTTAGCTCAAATATACCTGGAAGAGTGCACAGTGCTGGGTGTTGCCTTGGTTTTTCATTCCCTCCTTTTCTGGAATCTCTGTTGTCCTCACATAGCCATGATCCCAAAACACGTCCCCGGAGAAGCTGCAGGATCCCTTTCCATCTCTGCCTCTGCCAGTGTGTTGTAGGTACCCTGTGCACCCACACCATGAGAGACGCCAGGTGTCAGAGGCCCACTGACCCTTGACCTACGGCTTGGAGGTGATGTTTAGTGCAGGTTAGTGTGCCTCCATTCCTCCTTCAAATCCCAAGACAGCATGTCCGTTTACTGACTCTGCTCTAGAACTGGAGGTGAGCTTCTTGTTCAACTACATGTCTCAAAGTTTTGGGCTTTGAGCTAGTGGGTATTGACAGCCAGTCGGTAAACCCTCACAGCTCGGGGACAATGAGAAAAACTGCTTCGACCAAGGCAGACAGCAACAGAGAGAGCCCATTTTTATCTTGATGCATGACAAAAAGGGTTTCCAAACACAAAAAAGAAGTCCTTTAAAATTAAATTCACTAGATGAAGGATATGAAAATTACCTGAAGAAGCGGAACCCCGTGATGTTCTCAAAATTCTGCAATAGCCTATTTAATTAGTATTTTAATTTATCAGAATAATTCTTTGCACTTGACAATTTATGCAGCATTCCATATAATTAGGCACGTAGCTACAGTGGAGCAATTTTGCCTCTTCTCTTTATCCCCGATATTTTAACCTGAAAGAATGTGCAGAGGTCTCTTCGTAATCTGAATTACAATGGGGACAACTTAATGGCAGTTGCTCTGAAAGCTGAGCAGAGGGGCCTCCTGGGTGAAGTGCTGCCCAGAGAGCTGGCTCCCTATGGACACAAGTCCACCACAGATGAGTCTGTCCACTCACCAACTCACCATACTCTTATGCCCTGTGGAGGGAGTGCGGGCAGGTCCTCTATGACCCAGACTTCTGGTGAGTCCACTATCCTTCATCTTACAGTCAGCCTTCCTGGCTACCCTGTTCACTAGTGTGTGTGTGTGTGTGTGTGTGTGTGTGTGTGTGTGTGTGTGTGTGTGTGTGTGCTGTGTGTGGTAGGCATGCAGTATGTATGGTATGTGTGCTGTGGTGTGTGGTGTGTGTTTTGTACAGTGTGAGTATAATGTGTGTATTGTACGGTGTATGTGGTGAGTGTATGTGTGTGATGTGTGGTGTGAGTGTGTTGTGTGTGTGCATGGTGTGTGGTGTATGTAGTGTGTGTATGGTGTATGGTAGGTGTGAAGTGTGTGTGTGTGCTGCGTGTGGTAGGTATGTGGTATGTATGGTGTATATGCTGTGGTGTGTGTGTTTTGTGTGGTATGTGTTTTGTGTGTATGGTGCGGGTTAATATGTGTACGTGTGTGCGGTGTATGTGTGTGGTGGGTATGTGTGGTGTATGGTGTGTGTGTGTATATATGTGTGTGTGGTGTATATGGTGAGTGTGTATGTGTGTGGTGGGTGTGGTAGTGTGTGTCTGTGTCTGTGTGGTAGGTAGTGTGTGTGTGTGTGTGTGTGTGTATGTGAATGGTGGGTGTGTAGTGTATATATATTTCCCCTGGGACCCTGGTTAGTTCTGGAGATACTGTTAGAGGAGTAGATGCCAGGCCCTGCCCTGGCTTCTGTCTTTCCATGTGACTGCTTTTTCCCATGCTCCCCCTGTGGTGTCGTCAGTCTGGGGTCCTCACAGAGACTGTGCTCTGCTGTTTGAACTTCCCAACTCCGAGAGCTGGATACGCCTCTTTTCTCTCTTAGTCTCCCAACCTCACGTGCTTTGTTTTGGCACTGGAAAAGGGAAATAACACAATTTGCCTGGACATTCTCTTGTGTTTTCTGTGTAAATAATGAGATTATTTGTAAGGGATGGCAGGCCTGCTTCTTCTGTTCTAATCTGCAAGTTTTCAGTATCAAATGGAGTCTATTGTACCCAGCCCCAACAACAAGAAAAGTATGAAGCCACAGGAGGCCACGGAGGATGAAGCTCATGTACATACCATGACAAGAGCCACAGGAGGCCATGGAAGACGGATTTCATGTACAGATGATGACAAGAGGCACAGGGGTCACAGAGAATGGTCTCATGCATGTGTGTCTGACATAAACCATTCCAAGCCGGGCAGAGCCACAGCACTCTGCCTCACACTGGATGTACTTCATAAGGATGGCTGCTAGCAGCTGCCTTTCCAACCTCTAACCTCACCACCTTGTCACTGATCTTCACAGCCAATAAAGCGGTCAGGTATAATTGCTTCTAAACAACTTACACAACTTTCCCCAGCCTCAATTGCCCTGAACACGCCCAGGCTCCCACTGAACAGTATAGTTCCTCATAAACTCATTTTTTGTCTATAGAATTGGTTTGCTGTTTCAGGCTGACAACACATGCCCATGCCATGTCTATGCATGCAAATATGCACACAAACACACATACAAGATCACCTGTCATTGATGGGTAGGACGCATTCTGGGAAATGCACCACTGGGCAGTTCTGGCACAGGGTACATCTGAGTGCCCTTCTGTGATCCAGGACTGTATAGCTCATCTGCCCAATGTAGGCTCTTGACTGTCAAGAGCTCTACAGGCTGCTGCCAGGACATGTGGAACAAGGCACAGTACTGTACCATAGAGTCTTTTAATTAAATAGAAGCTCTCAGAAATGATGATGAAGAGTACAGTATGGCAATCACACTGTCCAGTCGTGTGGTCATGTGTCTTCACAACGCGAGTATTTATGGAACTGGCCGCACAGTGGGTTTGTTTACTCTGATATCCCCATGGACACATGAGCTATGCCATGCTGCGGTGTGATGGCGGCCTCAACGTCAGCACCCCTTCACATGGGGCTACCAAAACTTCACATGGGGCTACTGGAGCACCCTTCTATGGCACTGAATTCCCATATTTCAGTCTGAAAACCTACTTGTGTGTGTGTGTGTGTGTGCATGTGTGCATGCGTGTGCATGTGTGTGGAGGCCAGAGGTTGACATGAAGAGTTCTTTAGTACTTTATATTATTTAATTTTTTTGTGTGCCAGGGTTTCCCTGTAGCCCCAGGTGGCCTAGAACTCACTATGTAGACCAGGCTGGCCTCCATCTCACAGAAATCCACCTGTCTCTGCCTTATGAGTGCTCTCCATTTTTTTTTTAAAATTTTTAATTTTTGGTCTTTTTGAGACAGGGTCTCCCAGTGGCCACAGCCAGCCTGGATTTGCTATGGAGACCAAGCTGGCCTCCATCTCACAGAGATCCACCTGCCTCTGCCACTTTATTTTTTGACAGGGTTTCTCATTGAACTTGGAACTCAACCATTTGTCTAGGCTGGCCAGTGAGCTCCAAGGACACACTGTTTTTGACCTCTCAGTCCTAGGATTACATACACACAGCACCTGGATTTTTACATGAGGGTTAGGGATATGAACTCAGGTCCTCATGCTTCCATAGTAAGCACTTTACTGAGTACCTCCTGGTCCAGAAACCCTATTTTAGCTGGAGCCTTTCTTCACATATGTTTCTTCTGATTCCCATGACATATACGCTCATTTCCAGCACTCTGTGCTGTGCTTTTGAGTGAAAGCTACACACACACACACACACACACACACTCTCTCTCTTTCTGTTTTTTTTCTGCTGTGTTCTTAGAGACTTTGAAGATCCTGACTGGCCCACTCTCCTGTTAGTGAGTACCCGACACACCTCACACACTGTGCCATCACACACACGTCCCTCTCCTGATACCACTGTTTCCAATTGGTGATTTCATTTCATCTCATCTTAGCCTCACAAAACATTTCTATAATCTCACTTTGCTAGCTATGGTCACACACTTAGATTTTCTTTGCTCATTATTACTTCTGCAACCTGGATCTTCCCATGGCCTGTGCTAAATACTCTCACATTAACCCAAATTAACCTGAGCGAGGCTCCATGGTGACAAACCATTTTTCTGAAAGCATCTTTAACTGTGTTCTTTAACTCTCATTATTGAAAGATATTTTTATGTGGTATCTGCTGGGGTTTGGTAATGGCTTGCCCCTAAGGGCCCATATGATGGATGTCTAGTCTCCAGTGAGGTAGTGGGACATAGTGGCAGGTCCTCAGGCACCACTCTCTGATGAGATCAGTGCAATTCCCATGATGGGAGTTTGTTATAAAGAATAATCATGGCCCTGGATTCCTTTGCCTCCTGCCTCACCATGATCTCTCCATGGGCTCCACCATTGTGAAGCCATTGCCCTGAGCCCTCACCAGAGGCCAAACAGATGGGGCTGTAAAACTGTCAGCTGAATAAACTTCTATTCTTTACAAGCTACTCAGCTTCTGGAATTGTGTTATGGCATCAGGAAACAGCACTTTCCATTCCTGGGATGACCCTTTTCCCTCAGTAATATGAATAAACTTTTGCCTTCTCCCATTTGAGCTTCTGAGAAGCAGCACAAGTTGAACTGTCTTCCTAGATGCCTTGCTCCTCTTCTGCTGCTTTTAAGATTCCCACTATTGGAGCTGGAAGAGATGGCTCAGTGATTAAGAGCACTGGCTGCTCTGGCAGAGGACTTGGGTTTGAGTCCCAGCACCCACATGGTGGCTGAGAACCATCTGTAGCTCCAGTTCCAGGGGATCTGATGCCCTCTTCTGACTTCCATGGGCATTGCACAACACAAATGCATTTATATCCATGCAGGCAGTATACTCAATGCACATAAAAATAATAAAAATTTTTAAAAAAGATTCCTACTGCCTTTGATGCTCTGCATTTCTCCATAAGGAGCCCAGATACAGACCTCTTCCGCCTCAGGAGACTTGCTGGGTCGGATGGCTGGGGTCATCAGTGGCAGGAAGGCCACTGTGTTGTCACACATTCTCAAGGCCTACACTCTCTTCCTGATAACTCATGAAAGGTACACAGAGTATCGATGGTCTTCCTGGCTTCTCTGTGATGTTTCCAGCTATCTGTCTCACTGTGGGATGCCTTCTAGAGGATTCCTCTATCTGTTGGTTTATACACCTCACAGACCTCAACACTTAGATTTGTGTTCTATGGCTGACAGAGCCCAGGAGGTTTTCATTTGTTGTCCAATCTTTCAGCTGACTTTTGCTTATGGTGCCTTGTTCCCTGGTA
>NW_008328329.1:241929-244192 GCF_000622305.1 Nannospalax galili
CTGAAACGCAGTCCTGCCATCGTCAGGACATGCAAACACCATCAGGTTCTGGCTTCCAGTTGCTTACATCTTTCTTTGGGATTGAGCATGGTCACTGGAAAAGGCACCCAGGGAAGGAACACGAAGTTCAGTCAGGCACTCAGGCCATGGGAGGGGTGGTGAAGTGTTCTTACAGACCTGAGAGTCAGTGGCATTCTTGGAGTAAGTGAAAAAGATGTGCTATCCTTACTACTTTTGATGGTTGAAGAGCTCTCCAGATTACTGGAGAAGAGCATTAAGCCAAGGTAAAACACAATCTTGTGGCCAAGAAAAACCATCAAAGAATAGAAAGGAAGTGTGGGAAATACAAAACAAGAAGACGAGAAACGAAGCGTGCACGTAGTAAAGATGATAAACGCAAACACGTTGAACTGTTCCAGGACCAGCTCTCCCCTTTGAAAAGACTATAGATAAGAAACACATCTAATAGAGCTGTCAGTTCAGAAGGACTAAAGGTTGAATGGGGAGGGAGACTATCAAGTATAAACAAAATGAAGGCAGGCCCACAGAATGAACAGATGTTACCAGGGTGGAAATGGGGAAAACAGGGTATCCAAATGGGAAGGGAGGAGAGGACATACAAGGGACCATGGGGTAAAGAGGAAGAAGGGACTCAGGAGAAGGGGGGACTAGGAGACAAGTATATCAAGGGGGAAATGTGGAAAATGGGGGTACTTAAACTGGGGAAGGATGAGGGAGGTTAGACAGAGACAGAGTAAAAAGAGAGATACTTGCTTAGGTGGTGTGAAAAACCAGATGGAAATGTGTTAACTCAAAAACCTACTGAAAAATACAAATACAATATCTGAACATGAGTACACGTGTATAACTGAAGGTTATACAACAAGAAACCCAGTGCCAGACAAGAGAAACATCCCTTCATGCTGTTGGTCATGGTAGTCCAAGAGACCACCAAAATAACGCAGGCCATTGCCACAGCCCTTGACTATCTCCCAGAACCTGAAGGTAAGACCCTATTGCTGAAGACAGGACAAACTTTAGATGCAGGATTCAGAGCAATGGAGCTGGAACTGACTTGGAAACCTCCTCTCTGAAGACTAGCTCTCAGTTCTAGAGGATACTATGCATTCTGCTAAGGGGAAAAAAAAAATCAATCAAAGGTCCAACCCCCAGCTTCAAAGCCTAATAACCACAATGACTGGTACAACAAACTATCAACAAACTACAGCATTGCAGTAGTGGCACTTTTATCTTGGGGGTAATCAGTAGCTATCTAACTGAACTTAAAGCCCTCTCAGTGGGAGGGAACTCACAGATGGTACTGTAAACACAGTCAAATACACATGACTGGAGAAGACATAGGTCCTAGTGGAAACCCTATCTCTGTCATATTCCTAGACAAATGAAATTTCTTTCTGTATGCTAAATATGGATCCTTATATTTACAGACACGTATACCTAGATTTGGTTCATCAAAGAAGCTTGTTTTTGCAACAGATGGAGGTCATTGCAGAGTTCCACAAGTGGTCCCACACAGAGACTATATGTCTGAGAGGTGCCCAGCCCTAAGTGACACATCTACAGTGGAACCTCAACACCTAAGGCTCTTGGAACACAGCAGAACATGGGGTAGAGAGAAAACTAATACATCTTCAACTCTCATGAGTGAAGCTTCCTCATGCAACAGAGTGTGATGCACACAGAAGGCCACAACTGGCCAAGGTGTAGAGAATAAGAGGCTGCACAGTGTTTCCCTGCATAGGACCCGTATTAAACCTCACCCACAATGGCTCAGGGACTACTGTGGATGAGGGGGCAGGAAAAATTGTAAGAGCCAGGGCTGGTGCACAAGCAAAAGGAAACAGAGGCTTTCAGGCTCTGGGAACCTGCTCATATGAACCTGCAGCAGTGCTGACAGCAAACACGAGACCCACGCCGACTCAATCAGTCAAAAACCCAGCATAGAACTGGGAATATGGGCAGCAGAGCCCAACCTTAGCTGAGCAACTACTGGCAACTGATTACTGCTAGGTGAGGAAGAGCTGATCTTCTTCAAGAGAGTGACTCTGGATAGGCTGACTAGACTCCAGTGGATAAACTTGCACTAAGGGAAATCTGTGTACAAAAGCTTGACCAGATAGGCCTTAACATATATGACAGAATACATGAAATCCATTGGGGTGGCTATACGGGGTATGGATGGTGGAGGGGGTCTGAACATAATTAAAATGTACTGTATGAAATGCACAAAAAGTCAATAAAA
>NW_008328329.1:244526-247504 GCF_000622305.1 Nannospalax galili
GTAATGCATGGTTTTTAAAAAATATCTACTGAAATTGAATAAGAAGGGTAATATATTAAATTTCAAAACTAAAAAATATTTAGTTTTTGTGAATGGGTATGTGGTAATTAATTCAATCAATGTTGAAATCAACAAGTAAGAGCTGGCACCTGTGCAAACGCATGCCTTCTTTCCCATCCGCTCCCAGGATGGCTGGTACTGTGATCACTGTGCCTACACTGCTGTGATCACTGTGATCACTGTGCCTACACTGCTGTGATCACTGTGATCACTGTGCCCACACTGCTGCTCTGCACCCAACCACCTTCCGAGTTTATTCCGTGGAGCTCTGGGGACAGGGGATTCAAACTTCCCCATCTTCTTAATGAGGAAGACTGAGCTTGTAACTTACCTAAGAGCCAACTTGTGGCACGTCTCCTGACCCTGGTGGGGACAGTGAGAGGGTCATAAACACCATATGTAATCAGACTCTATGGTCCAGGCTTGTCCAACCTTTCAATGTTGCAACATGGTGTTGTCATCTACAAAGTTCACCCTTGAGAAAATTACAATCAGGCTACCGAAAAAACACAAAACAAAACAAAAGAACAAAGAAAGCCTCATAGTGTTTTTAGCCAAGTTTATGATTTTGTGTTGGGCAACATTCATAGATATTTTACAGCACATGCAACCCAAGAGCCACAGGTTGGACACATCTGGGACAAAACCCATAACAGGTCAGGTACTAAACCTCAAAGATGGCATCCATGGTCTCCAAAAAGTGAAAAATGTACAAGTTTCTTTCTTCCAGTAAATTAGAAACTAACAGCCACAGAAACCAGTTTCCAATCAGTAGTCATTAAAATAGTCACTCCAATAATTATGTGCTTGAAAAAGAAATGGACACAACAATAACTACTGAATATTTGGAAAGTAATGATAATGAGGAAACTGTGTGTGTAGGGGTATGTGTGCGTGTGTGCCAACTACAGTATCAATCACATGGTGAGGAACCTGAGAACTTCCACTAAGGTGTGTCAAGTGTGTGTGTGCGTGTGTGCATGTGCATGTGTGCATGCACACGCCAACTATAGTATCTATCACATGGTGAGGAACCTGAGAACTTCCACTAAGGTGTGTCAAGTGGGTGGCACCCACTGGGGTTCAATTCCCAGCACCCACATGGCAGCAAATAACCATCTGAACTCCAGTTCCAGAGGATCGAATGCCCTCTTCTGACTTTTTCAGGCATTGTATGACACAGGCATAGCACTCATACACTTAAGATAAAAATAATAAATAGAACATTTTAAACAAGAGTTAGGAACTCTTAGGAAATTGGACTACAAATAAGAAAATGTAAATTGCCAAACTTACATGAATAAAAAAAAATCTGAAACAGGCTGGCCAAGGTGGTCCACGCCTTTAATCCCAGCACTTGGGAGGCAGAGGCAGATGGATCTCTCTGAGTTCAAGGCCAGCCTGATCTACATAGTGAGTTCCCGGACAGCTGGGGCTACAAGGAGACCCTGTCTCAAAAAGACAAAAAAAAAATCTGAAACAGACAGCAAGGGAAAACTGGAGAGATTCTCAAAGCACCACCCAGGGCAAGGCAAGGTTTCCTCTGCTCCACCTGCAATGTGCAAAGCTTTCTCTCACCCCAGAGGAATGAGTCTTGGGTGTCTTCTTGCAGGAGCATCAGGTTCTGGAGCACAACCAGGTATGGGCTCACAGGTGAGAAGGACAGGCCTGACCATCAACTGGTGGATTGGACAGCACAGTTCAGGCCTGAGTCTAGAATCAAGCCCTCCGTGGACTATAGTTTAAGTCCTGTCCCCTCCTTCTCTTAATGAGAAGTTAGAGGCTGGACTGTCCAAAGTGCTGGTGCGGGGCATGTGCGATCCCTGTAGCTTCTCAGACATGAAGACCCAGCTGCTGACCTCTGATAAAGGAGGGCAACCGAGTCTTCCTAGTGTCGCCTGTGTGTATGGGTGTGGGGCCATGGAGCATGGGCAGCCTCTCAGGGCTGGCAACCTTGAAGAAAACTGACTCCCCAGTAGCCACCGATTGCCAAGAGCTCCTCAGAGAGGGGTGGGACTTCAGTGGGTACTGGAATTTGGGAGGGAAAAGTGGTATGGGGAATAGGGGAAGACTAGGTGAGGGAATTGGGGTGGGCAGTGGATTTAATCCAAACACATGATATGCATGTATGAATATTAAGTGTTTTAAAAAACCCAAGTGGATCTGGAATTCTGGGCACCCACATGCGGTCAGTTTAGACAGAATGCACAAACCTCTTACATCAGTTGAAAATCAAACATAAATGTGAGATAAAAACTACACAACATTTAGGAGACACATGGGAGGAAATGCAGGTGGCTGTGGTATTGGTGATGACTTCAGACACAACACCGAAAGTGTGATCCATGAAGAGAAGATTGGATCTGATCTGCATTAGGGTTGAACTGTCTGCTCTGTGCAAGTCATAGATGGGAGGAAATACTTGCAAAACACACACTGAACAAGGGACTACTATGAAAAATACACAGAAAACCTTAGCATTCAACAACCAGAAAACAAACAGCCCAGGAAAAATATCAGAAAAAGACTGGACTGGATATTTCACCACAAACACAAGCATGGGAAAGGATGCTCCCCACTGCATATCACCAGGGAGAAGAAAGTTGGCGCACACTAAGATACTATGACATGTCTGCCAGGATGGCCACACTCCAAACAGGAGCAAGTACTGGGGAAGATTCTGGCAATGGGAACACTCAGGTACCAGTTATTCAGGGGGATGCAAGATGGTACAGAGACTGAAAGACAGCTTGTCAGTCTCTTACACAACTAAATGCATGTTTACAGAACAATTCACACTTTTCAGTTTCTGTCCAAACAAGTGGAAAACTTTGGTCCACCCCACAACATACATATAGACGATTATAGAGGAGTTATTTACCACTGGCTAAAACTGGAAGCATCCAAGATATCCTTCA
>NW_008328329.1:248271-269528 GCF_000622305.1 Nannospalax galili
GTTATTCTCTCTCTCTCTCTCTCTCTCTCTCTCTCTCTCTCTCTCTATCTCTCAGTCACAGCAATAAGAAAAGTAGCTATAAAAGGAAAGGTGACAGGCAAGAGGGCACAGTTTTAGCTCCTCCTCACCCTGCCATAGGACGTTCCAGGACATCCTGCCATGGAGTGTAGCCAGGGCAGTCTGGGCTCTGATCCATGGTCCTGCATCCCAGGAGTTGCCCTCTAGCTGATGCTGCAGAACGGGGTGAAAGGGATGGACAGAGCCAGTAAGGAAAGTCAACTCCACAGCTAAGCACTGACTTAAACAGACCAGCGTTCCTTGTCTGGACACCGCTGGCACAGCCCTCCGTGAAGCAGGCAAGGGAAGGCAAGTCTTTCCCTCCTGGCTGCAGGGGCCACGTGCTTATGATGCATCAGCTGGGCAGTGCTGTGTCGCCGTCGCAGCACTGGAATCGGCTTGAGTTGGAAAACATTTTCAATATTTCAACTGACTGCTTCACTAAGTCAGATAACACAGCTAATCTGTGAGGTCACTCGCTTACAAAAATCTATTTGCTCTGCTTGAGAGCAAAATGAAAATATATATTATGTGATGCTGCGAGGAAGGGGCCTGGCTCCATACCCAGCCATCCCACTGTTCCCATCCCTGGAAGAGGAAACTGTCCTTGTCTCACCGAAAGCCATCTTAATAAGGCCCCCAGAGCCGGTTTACACACGTGGACACTTTTACTGGCAAACAGTGTTTAGTGTAAAATTTAGCTTAAAATGCATTTCAATAAAGGTTTATAAATAAAACATCATTTTATCCTGACACCCTGTGCTACATGAAATCAAGCTGCAGGTCCACTGGGAAGTCTGGCTAACTTTTGTTCCTTCAGACACTACAGAAGCCACCAGAAGCTGAGCCCACAGCCAGCGGAGGCAGAGTAGGGGTAACACGCAACAGATTGTTACCTTAAGATGGAAGAAGTCATAGCTGGGTGTGTTAGGATGGGGCAGGGGGAGATGCTGGGGAACCCTCTGGGAACACCTAAAGCACATCATCTTGCCCACTGAGCCTTGGGTAGGCTGACTGTGCAGTGGACTGGGTCTTCACCCAGTGCAGCATGTCCTGAGGTTCCAGTTCAAAGAGAAAAACATCCCAACATCCTCTCAACTCATGTGGGGCAGAGTCATCGATGTGAGGCCTTCAAAGCATGGCTCTGCGGTGGTTGTCAGCTCCCTTCCAATTCTGTGAATCCGCAGACAGCTTTTCATAAGCACATCTGCTGTTTAAACTTGGGAGAGGGCTGAGATCTCCAGAGGCTCTTGCTCAGCACGCCATCCTCAGGCAGGTGGTCCGGGATGGAGCTGTCTGTCTTGCTCTTAGCATGCAGGCCTAGGCCTGTGCAGGACCGCGGGCAGAAGCAGTATGGAATCTTGGCTTTGTCTTCTTTAATGATACCCAAAGAAGAGCAAAACAGCAGCTCAAGTGGGAGCCAGCCTGCTGGCCTGACCCTATGCTTGGAGGTTCATGTGTTAGAGTGCCCGGAGCACTAATTCCTAAACTGTGCCTTAGTCCCTGGGCTTAAGAGGCATGACCACAGGTCACGAATCAATCAAAATGCCAGAGCTGCTTTTATTTTTCTGGTCAATTCTGTAAAAATTATAATTACATTTATTTATTTATTTATTTATTTATTTATTTATTTATTGTGTATGTGTACACACATGTTCCACAGCGTATGCGTGGAGGTCAGAGGACAACTTGTGGGAGTCAGCTCTCTCCATCCATTATGTAGGACTAGAGATTTAACTCAAGTCATCAGGCTTGGTGGCAAGAGGTTCTGTCCACTGAGACATCTTGCTGGCCCTAAACATTCATTTTTACAAGTGACTAAAGACCATTTTCAGTGAGTTACCACTGATGTTAGAAGCTCAGCTACAGCAGGCTGTGTTACTAGGGAGCTGCCTTTTCTAGGAGACTGGTTCTTGTTCCAAAAAGCATGACACAGTTCTTAGTGATCTTCCACACTCTACTCACAAGGGTATATAAGTCACCTTGAAGCCAGCACTGGGCAGAAATTGTTTTAGGTTAGCATTGGTTTTCCATCATGGTGCTAAATTGCTTTCCCTCTTATTAATTTTATTTTTTTTTAAACATGTTATTTTGGGGCTGGAGAGATGGCTCAGTGGTTAAGAACACTGCTGTTCTTGAAGAGGACAGGGCTTGGGTTTCCAGCACCCACATAGTGGCTAATAACTATCTGCAACTCCAGTTCTAGGGATCTGACGCTCTCTCCTGGCTTTTGCACCAAAAACGCATCTGTGTATTTACATACATTTAGGCAAACACATATACACATGAAATAAAATATAAAAATCTTTAAAAACATTATTTTGACATTCACAAAAAACATGTAAGAATGGCTCGGTAGAGTCTTGTACGCTTTCCACCAGTCGCCCAAGTGTTAACTGACACTTCACACACTGCGTGCTGCATATTTATAATTAAACATGTTTAACTTTATTACTCTGATCCACTTAGATGAAGTTGTAGACATGGTATTCCTTAGCCCTAAATATGTCAGTGTTCATTTCCTAAAAACAAAGATGTTTTCCTGTACATTGTTAGGCAGATATTAGATCAGAACATTCACACTGATGCAGCACTAACATCAATACAAGAGAACTTGTGTGATTTAATCTTACTGTCCCACCAATGACTCAGAGCCTGTCACCGCGCCTCAGCCTTCTTCAAGTTACATCAATTTCTTAAAATTACGTGTGTGTGCATGCATGTGAGCGACATTGTGCACATGTGGAGTCAGGGAACAACTTGCAGGAGTTGGTTCTCTCCTTCCACTATGTGGGTTCGAGGGATGGAACTCGGGTTGCCAGGCTTGGCAGAAACTGCCTTTACCCGCTGAGCCATGTCGCTGGCCCAATTTAGAACAAATTCTTAGAGTTTATTTCCTTTCCTTTCACAACAGGCATTTTTAAGAGTACAGGGAGTTACCTTATGTCTATCCCTGAGCTGAGCCTCATGCTTACAGTCAGAGAATTTCACTGAATCCCAAGACAGCTGACCTGGTTGATCCCCAGAGGTGTAGGCCTCCACTCTGAATGCCATTCCCCACAGCCATGGAGCCTCTGCTTCACCCCTTAGCATTTTCTGTTCATTTTCAAATACACTCAAGACTCTTGTCTGAATCAAATATTAAGATTGACTGGATTTTCATATAACTGTTAGGTTTTAGGGAGGGAGAGAAGAGCAGGGTTTGAGAGAGGCAGCGAGCTACACAGTCCTTCAGGCAAGAGGTTTATTAGCACCGGTGGCAGCAGGGACTGAGGTAAAGCTCAGCTGTCCAGGGAGAGAAAAGCATGCCCTTTTAAAAAGGTCCTTTGTGTGAGCAGGGAGAGAGCTGTGTGCCCCAGGAGAGAGGGGACAAGGTTGGCTGAAATCACTTAGACTAAAAGACATTGCTTCTGTTGTCTGGGGTTAGACTGAGACAGTATTTGGAAGGTTCAAGGACATTCCTGGGCCTGGGGCACAGGAGTGACAGTGGCCCACGTAATAAATGACTTATGCCACACGACACCACACCACACCTTGTGTTCACTTCCTGAGTATGAATGTTTCTTTCCTGTCTTCTTTATTTTGCTCCCTGGAGCACCTCCTACAGGCATGGTGGCTCGCAGCCTCTTGGGAGGGTCTGGCAAGAATCCCATCCTGGACTCCTCTTCCTCAAGGCTTCTTCTTACAACCTGTCAGTGACTGTCCACATGCTAGCCTCTTCATTCAACTGCCCTCCACTTCCTCCAGTCCCCCGCTCTCTGTCCCCCGCTCTCTGTCCCTCACTCTCCTCCTGTCCCTCACTCTCCTGTCCCTCAGGGTCCTCCTTGGACATTCTGGACAGTTCTTTCTGGTGAGAGACAGAACCAGCTGTATCTTGTCTTCAGGCAGGAAAGGATGCCCATCCCCAGGGCAGTGCGCCATGCCTCCTCCCCACCCTTGACTTCAGCAGTTGACTACAAAGTTCATCCTGCCTGCAGGTCTCTGGGCTTTTTTTAGCTGAAACATTTTAGGGAGGGGTCAGTTTGAGACATTATTTCCTGTCCTCTGGTCACAGTCTCCCTCTGGCACCTGCATTGCTGGGGTCTTAGAGTGAGTCACACCACCCTGCTCATCACATCATCTACATATCTTGGCTGTTCTCCATCTGAAGACAGTTATTTCTGAGATCTGGGTTCATGCCTGCAGTCTTCTGCCGCTGTCTATGCATGTGTTTCATTTTGCATGTTTCTCTTCTAAAGTTTGGTATTCCCTCTATTTACTGCTGAGTTCCCCACATCCCAGGCAGCACACACACTGATTCCCTTTAATTCTCAAACACCTTTAGAATGGTTGTTCTAAAGTTCTGGTCTGGTTTATCTCAAGATCCATAGTTACTGGCCCCTCCATCTCTTCCTTCCTTCCTTCCTTCCTTCCTTCCTTCCTTCCTTCCCCTTCCTTCCTTCCTTCCATCCTTCCTTCCTTCCTTCCTTCCTTCCCTCCCTCCCTCCCTCCTTCCTTCCATCGGGGTCACATTTTCCTACTTCTTCACATGCTTAGTAATTTTTTTATTGCATGCTTGACATTTTGACTGATATGATATAGAATCTGGACATAACATAGTAGCTGTGTTTCAACTTAGAAATAACTGAGATGTTATGATCTATTTCAGTGGCATCTCCTTATAATGGCCTTTAACATGATTTAGGCTTGTATGTTCTATACTCCATAGTGAGCCAATCACATACCTATCACTCTAGTAAATCCAAACCTTCTCTGACTCATACTCTCCCAAGTCTACTTCTGCAAGGGCCCTTCATTTATCACTCACACCAGGCCTGCACAAAGGTGTGAGTGATAGATAAGAAAGGGGTCTCACCTCAGCAAGTTTAAAAAGACAAAAGTTGGCTGAGCTAAAGCTTTCTGATTTCCCAGGTAATGCCAGAGGTGAGCGTGGGATCTGAGACTAGTCTCTACTTCCTGAACCAGGACTAGAAGCCCAGGCCTCCGCCTTCCCCCCACCAGAACCTGCTGCCCAGGCCTCTGCCTCACCTGAGTCTGGTGGAGGCCCTTTTTAATAGCATGGGAGCCATCCCTGTTCTTTCTCCAGACACTACTCCCACCTGAACCTCCACTACAGATACAGGAAGACTTACTTCTAATAACCCCTCTACTCTGAACTAAGTACACTTCTACATAAAAGTCAGAACACATGAAGCCTCGCGTAAGACTCTTCAAAGGCTTTGTGCTCTCTTTGAGATGCTCAGGTTCACAGGGACAGAAGAAGTTCTTCAGGTCACACCCTCCCCAGCCTTCTACCCAGCCTGGTCCCTCACACATCGCAGGGCCTCTTTCACTTCTGGTCTTTTGTACTTTTCTGCCTCTGGTTGTAGGTTGGCCCCCTGCCTCTCTCACGTCCAGGCCAAACACCAGGTAGTTTCACTTCATTCTTCATATCCTAACCCAGGCTGCTTTCTCTGGGAAGCCCTCTTGATCCCCAGTGCTTGACAAGATTCAGGCCTAATGGCATGTTGATGCTCCCTCCTCTCCTAAAGGTCCTGATTCTTTGTGAGTGCTCTGCTCCGGGTCCCAGACATGAACACCAGGAACTTGAACTCACAGGATAGATTAGTGAAGTTCAAAGCTGGTGACTGGCAGCTTTAGCAAAATGGCTTGAAGCTTATTTACCCAGGGGGGAGGGGGGCATTCCAGGAAAGGAAGGGAGGGTTTTAGAGGTAGGGCAGGGTTTCTTCCTGACTGGGTGTCAGGGGACCTGAGAGATTCATCAGAGAGATGAAAACTTGGAGGAAACGCACGTGACTCAGAACAGACCATGTTGGCTTGACAGAGAGGGATTCCTACCCTGTGTATGCCAAAGAAGCAAATCATATGTAACAACCCACCAGGCTTCACTTTCTGGTGACAGTGCTCCCATGACTTGGGAAGGAAGGATCCAATGGATGTTTCTCTTATACTTGGAAGAAAATGCTTAAAAGGCCACACAGGGACTGCAAGGTCCTGGATTTCATTTACACACACACACACACACACACACACACACACACACACACAGCCATCTGGGAGCTAAGACTTGTTGGTCCACATGTTTGCTATTCACTACTGGAGATCACTCCTGCTGGAATTGAAGCTCAGCCTCTCTGAGCTTTGGTGAGACTCAGAGCTGGAAACGATTGATTGGCGCAGGAAGCTAGAAAAGGACAATGATACGTCACCATGGAAGAGGAAGCGGTGAAGTCTGCCCAGAAGGGCTGTGTGTCTGTGAGCTGCTCTCCCCCTTCCACAGTGCTCTGAGGAAAGCTCCACCAACATCTGTGTTCAGTGGCACCACGTGCAACTGCGGGGACTTGGAGACTTGATGACTGACACTTTTCCAAGCTCTCTTGCCTCATTCTCCTTTGACAATGCCAAGCTGGAGTTTAGAAGCATCGTGACCTATGGAGCTGCTCAGATCTGGAGCAGAATGCACCACAGGGCTATCTAAATACGTTTTCATGCCCAACTCGAGCCCCAGCTGTTCAAAGTGACAAGCCACTTTTGGTGTGGAACAGGGAGATCTGGACAGGGAAAGCCATCTCAAAGCAGGCGCGACAGGCGGGCTGCCAAGCACACACACAGATTATGTTTCATGAAAGCCTTCCTTTGCTTTGAATAGTTGGCTGTTCAGAAAAATTGGAGTGCCCACTGGGATGAAAATTCCATCTTAGCCAAAGTAGAAATGCAGGGGGGAGTCCAAGCACTTGCCCCAGAGCCACCAGGAGGAGGAGGGCGTGGGCTGTGCCACGCAGACCAGAAATGGATGCTTGGTCAGAGGGCCTCACGTAAGTCTAGTGAACACAGGGGCAGACTGAGGGCAAAGCAGTGTCAACAGACCAGCAGCTCAGCTTGGATCACCACTGGCAAACCTGCCAACAGGTGGACCCCGTGCTCAGAAATGCAACCATTCCTCCTTGGTGAAGGGCCCCAGACGTCTGTGCTCTCAGCCATACAACCAGATGCAAAGGTGGGGTATAAGCCCAGCCCATCCTGAGCCTGAGACGGACTCAGATACCAGACTCACCTCATCAGTGAATTAAACATGGGTTGCTTCTCCTGTGCTGGCTTACGGGGAGCTCTTTCCCCACAGACTCCCTTTCACATCAAAGGCACATTTTTCTGATATACTAAACATGATCACTTTTAATGAAAATGAGCAAGTCTGGGGACTCAGCATTCATGTAAGGTTGTCCATTTCCACTGTGAAATGTAGAGTTTTAATCTGAAAATCTGGTCACTGAGGTTATCTGCCTTTCAAGTTGGTCTTGCTAGCATAGGAAGTAGATGAATCCATTCTTCAGGACCAAGGGTAAAGCTCTTCAAGCCTCCACAGCTCACAGGTGCTGTTAAGTCTCCAAACCCTGCATGATCTGTGACAAGAACTAACCAAAGCTCTCAACTCCTTCCTCACCAGCATGTCCCTGAGTAGCCTGTCACATGGGGTTGAGGATGGCCTGGCTGGGGGATGCAGCCCCTGTCTACAGACCTTGAACTCCTGAGGCCCCTAGAAAAGCTACTCAGCTTGCTGTCCTGTAAGCCATGCTCACCAAGGGTGGGGCATTTCTTTGTGGCAGATCTGTGACACCAGTGAGGGTCACAGATGGCTGCGAACCCAGCCTGCAAACCTGTCATCTCAGGACAGCAGAGGTGAGTTCCTGAATCTATGGTCACCTAATAACAAGAGTGACTCAGAAACTAACTTCTTCATTCCGAGTCCAGGGCTCTGTGGTGTCTCCTGTTATCTGTCTGTACGCTGGGGCCTTCAGCATGTGCATGTGCTGAGGCTGGCTCTGTAGGTGCTCAGTAGGTGCCCGTGGGAGCTGTGGGAGCTTGCCTAGCCTGGAGAAGGTCCAGGCTGCTATCTCTATGTCTGCCAAGGACACGCAGATCTTTGGTCACGTGATGTATGATGTAGTACAGGATCCAGCATACCAACACAATCTTGAGTAAAGACTAGAGCATAGGAAGGAAGGGAGGGAGGGAGGGAGGGAGGGAGGGAGGAAGGAAGGAAGGAAGGAAGGAAGGAAGGACCTCACTACACAGATGGGAGAACACAGAAGAGACCCAGCCAGTGACCACCAGCCCCGCAGAAGTCCCAGGCACAAAGCCCAGTACAAATGCCCAGAATGGAGCCCTATCCAGGCAGCCCAGGGCTTAATGAGGCCTGGCCGCAGCTGTTCTCTCTTCTTCCTAGTTTTATTAAGTGTTATAAGCTCTGTCTCCGTGCTCTCACTGAGCCCTTCTCCTTGCCACACAGAGGTGGCAGACACACATTCAGCCGATTCTGTATCATTAAATGCCAGCAATTAAAAACTGACAAGACCCCTCAGTGTTACACAAGAACTAAAACATCCCCTGTATGACATGAGCAGCTAGTGTCAGATCCTCAGCAGACTCACAGCTACTGGTGGACAAACCTCTGGTATAGTAGGGGTGGGGCATTCTGGGCTGCTGGACAAGAGTTACATCCATGATCAACACAAGAAAAAGACCGAGTATGACCATGGACCACGGAGGGGGCTACTGGCATTCCGGTGTGTGTCTGTGTATGTAGTGCACATACAAGCACACATACACATACATAATGCACATGTGTCTGTTCCAACAGTTCCAGCACCAACCTGGCAGAATGGCTCCGTGGGGCTGCCCCTTAAGTTGGTGGTTTCTGGTGATTTACTGTTCGTATGTGGCATTTACAGTGCTACGATTTCAAGGCTAATGACAGCTGCAGATGAACCCTGGCCGTAGGAGGGGTCATCTGAAGGCTGCCTTAGAAGAGCTGCAGGTGGAGGCAGTGTGGCTACAGACCAGCAGCAGGTATCTCTGGAGAGATGGTCGGCGTGTGGGGCCTGGCTCTGACAAGCACCAGGGGTCATGCCTGTTTACAGCATACCTTGGGACAGATGTCTGCACCTGCCCTGGGCTGAACATCCTGATAGGTTAGTATTTGTTTTCCCCCCTCACTGTTTGTCTTTCTGAATCATCCCTTACCAGGCTGGCTGTTACCTCAACACCAGAGCAACAAACATAGCAGGTGTGGCCGCAGCCCCTTCCTCCACCCCTCATGTCACACACATCTCCTGTTTCCCAGGCCTGGCTACTACCTTCCCACTGTTCTTAAATAGCAAGACCCAGAAGTCACCTGGGGCCCACAGGACCTGTTTTATTATAGAAGACACTGCCCTCAGAAAAGCATGGTGCATCTGTGAGGAGGCTGGCTGCACGAGCAGCAGGAGATGGATATCTCAACTCCAGAACCTCTGAGACTTGATTTCACTAATGTGGTTTTTTGTTTCTTGAGTTTTTCTTTTTAAGGTCTTGCTATGTAGTCTTAGTCTGGAACTCCCTATGTAGCCCAGGCTGGCCTCAAACTTGGCAATTCTGCTTTGGCCCAGGTTATGGCAAATGGGTCTTCAGTGCTCAGAACCCCTAGCCACACCTTCCCTCTCACACTCACTCATTCCCTGTTCTGTACAGAATTCCTGGCACTTAAATGTATAGGTGCTTGAACAGCTGGTGAGGAACTCTTAGGGAGAGCAGTTTCCTGAGGAGCTCATGCAGGGCAGGGGAGCAAGGCACCTGTGAAGGGCAAGTCTCTCATGGGGGCCATCCAGGCTGCAACAAGATAGGGTTAGGCTATCCTGGAGCAGTTCCAACATGACCCCTCACATGATGTGACCATGGCCAGTCTCCTCTGTCCTATGCCTCAGTGTCCCTTAAGAGCAAGTACCACCCATCATTCAGGACAGAGCTCAGCACTTAAGTGCCAATGCCCAGAATCGACAAATGAACAGGTGACTCTGTGAGGGTTGGGTCTGGCGAACCATGGAGAGGGAGGAGGGGGCCACCTGAAAAGCTACAGTGGGGGTTCTAATCCAGCCAACACCTTGTGAGGGAATGTCTGGGAACTGCCAGTATCTGTTCCTGTTCAGATTGAAGACGGGACAGACAGTGACAAGGCAACAAAGCTGGAGGGTGGTTCTGGGCAGCGTGGGCTGCAGTCCTCTGTGTCACCAAGTTCCTAGGTAAGCAGAGCTTGCACATTAACACCAGGAAGCTCCCTGTCCTGTTCTCCTGACCACAAGACCCCAAGGTCCCCAAGTCTACAATACGGATCTTGAAAACACCTGAACCCCTTACTCTGCTCCCAGTGAGTGGGCCCTGTGACAGACTCACCTCCTTCTGCAAGGCTGTCAGAGCCATGCTGACACCTTCTTCCTCCCTTGCTGAATCCAGCAACTTCAAATGAAGTTATTTTTCATACTTAATGTCCAGATTCATGATGGCTATAGGCAGAGGCTGACCAACTGTCCCTCAGACTCTGCCACCTTCTCCTCTGCCCTGGCCAGCTGTTGGCTTTATTCTTCTGAAAAAATCTCTGGACTCTTCCTCCTTTCTAGTCCCTCAATTCTCATCCCGTCTCGTCTCATCACCTTGGGCCAATGTGGCCCTTGGTCTTGACAAGCCCACCTCCAGGGCCCACCTCCACGGCCCTCCTCCACGGCCCACCTCCACGGTCCACCTCCATGGCCCACCTCCACGGCCCACCTCCACAACCCACAGCCATTCTCTCACATCCAAAACACATTCACAAATGAAGGTCCGTGAGGGCGTGAGCACAGGTGCAGCCATAGCGTTGACTCAGAAGCCCCTTAGATATGTGTTATTGAGAACCTCAAAGGCTTTCGTGTCTGCCAGCTGTCCGTCACTAGTCACTGAGTCGGAAAGTACAGTGGGGACGTCTTCACGACGCTCCACAGTTACTCATTCCATCATCCATCATAGATAGAGACGGCACTGTACAGGTCATGTGGCCTCAGGGACACCCCACTGAAATTGGGGAGAGATATCAGGAAGGGGAGCATATAGGCAGACAAGCTTCCAGTGCTAGTATGGAAATGCTGGGCTCAAGCATCTCCAAGGCCTTTGGAATCCCAGGATAAATCCCAGGACAAATCCCAGGACAAAGTCTCTACCCTTTAAATCTAGTGATGTCCAATGCTAAGTTATTTCTCACCTTTAACATCCCATACTCCACTACGGCTGCAGGCAGAGGCTGACCAAGGCCCTCAGGCTCTGCCACCTGCCTAGAATTCACATGTGGATGTGGAAGGTCAACTGAAGGAGGGGACTCCATCTTTGCAGTTATAGGGACATCATCATCTATGATGGGATGAGACTTCTGAGTAGTGCGATTGTTTTGGGGTTACCCGCGCTCTGTAAATAAGCCTAATAAACTCACTGGTTCCCTCAGTTGGACTTTGATGCAATCATGCTTTAGTTTATTCTTGCTTCCTATCTGAGGGGCCCTGTCAACCCACTGACCCCATTGAACCTCCTGCTCCTCAATGAACCCTCCAAATCTGCTACCTGTGCCAGACCCACTGCCTCCACCAAACTTGCTGCCTACACTGTCCCCGCTGTCCCAGGCTCAGCCAAGGGAAGCCTAGAATTGGGGAACCAAGGAGGTCAGCCAGTGAGTGACTCACACAGCACTGAGAAACTCAAATCAACAGTTTTAGTGAATGGGAGAAAAGAACCGGCTACTCCCGGGTCCCATGGACAACTCCAGTCACTGATATGCATACCAAACACTAATCAGTGAGTGAGGACAAATGACTGAGGATCAATGAGTGAAGATCAATCAGTGAGAAAAGGAAGGAGTTGCTCAAGATGCCCCTAGCCCCATCCTTTCTCATTCTCCCCACCCCCACCTGCCCAAACTTCAGAGCTTGCCTACAGCTCTTCTGGCTCTTGAAACCTTCCCATTCCTAGAGGCTCCTACGGGGAGACTGGTCACTAGTGAGATCATGAACTTCAGGAAGCTGTCAGCCAGAGGGGCTCAGCAAGGAGCTGTTTGCTGCCTATATAGTTATTTTGTCTTTGCTGTGGCCAAATACCCATCAAGAGCAGCTTAAGGAAGGAAGGAAACCTTCGCATTCCTAGAGGCTCCTACAGGGAGACTGGTCACTAGTGAGATCATGAACTTCAGGAAGCTGTCAGCCAGAGGGGCTCAGCAAGGAGCGGTTTGCTGCCTATATAGTTATTTTGTCTTTGCTGTGGCCAAATACTCATCAAGAGCAGCTTCAGGAAGGAAGGATTATTTTCACTCATGATTTGAGAGGTCACAGTCCATCAGAGTGGGAAATGCATAACGGTAGGGTCATTAGGCCAGTGATCACACTGCATCTGCAGTCAGGAAGCAGAGAGATGAGTGTTGGCGTTCAGTTCACTTCCTCCTTATTCAGTCAGTACCCCAGCCTATGGCATAGGTCTACCTACATTCATGTGAGCCTTCCCTGCTTAGTTAACTCTTTCTGGAAACACCCTCATAGATATAGCCAGGGGTGTGTCCCCTAGGTAATTCCAAATCCTATCAAGTTGAAAATCAAGACCATTCATCACACTGCCCACATGGGGCTTAAAGCTGTGACCCCTTCTGCAGCAGCCAGAAGCAGATGTTCCCAGAAAAGGTAGGGTGGAGAGTGGAAGAGCCACCAGCCCAGCCTGCGGACCTTCTCTTGAGTGGTCCCTGCCTTGAGTAACTTCTATGCTGAGTGCCCAGTTTCCCTGTTTCTGAGCTGTGCTCCACATAGCACCAGCTGGTCAAAGTGCTGTGGTACCCAGGCTTACCACTGATAAATATCGGAGAAGAACTTGCATGCAGGGGAGTGTCCGTTCAGCGGCCACAGCTACTGCTGGAAGCCCCTGCAGCTTCCAGTGTCCCGGGTCACCAGGGGATCATGGCAGGGCTGCCACAGGCCCTGGAACAATATAAGGAATCAGGACCCTGTTCCTACCAGTACCTAAAGCAGGGCTTACTGCTCAGCCATTCCTCAGGGCAGACCATTGAAGGAAGAGCTATTCCCAGTACCACACCTACCACAACACCAGCAAAACAACAAAACACTTTAGAGGATGAGAGGGAAAAGCAAACAGTTCAACTTTTCTCATAAAATAACCAAAGCAACTATCTGAAGTCTTGTCCGTGGCCTCATGAGAGCTTTTGTCGATCTTTCTGTGTTTAAGAAGACACTCAGGAAAGTGTGGTGGGGGCAGGATCCAACTGGTCCTTGGAGAGAAAGGTTTCTTTAGAACAATCCAGCAAGGAAACATACTGAATGAAGTCACAGACAGCAAGAATATTCAAGTTATTTTCCCTACCATTTCACTCATCTATTTTTGTCCCAAGGCAAGGATTCTGCATTTCACCATTCTGACCTGTCTGTACACAAATGAGAGCCTTTAAATTATTAATGTGTAACAGATGTTAAGATCCAACAGCAGCAGCTGAGAGCTCTAACCCTGTAGCAGTCAGCAGCCTACCTGACTGCCCCAGTGACTGCACAGGATTGAGAGCTGCGGACAGTTAGCCCAGTGGTCTCCGGCTGGGTGTCAGCGTAGGCGGATTACAAAAGCATACTGGGGCCAGGGAGATGTCTCCAAGGGTAAAGGTGCTTGCTGCTGAGCCTGATGACCTGACTTTGATCCCTGGGACCCAGGTGGTAGAAGGAGAGAACCAACTCCCACAAGTTGGAGGTTCTCTGATCACACATTTGCTATGGCATGTGTACACACACACACCAACGAGTAAAACTTTCAAAAGTTTTAAGAAAGAGTTAATATTAATACAAAGGAATGTTAGCTTGGATTTCCATAAAACAGATTCTAGAGTAAGTATGCTATTTAATGCACAGTGGACAGGTAAGTGGGGGAGGAGGCTGGCGTCAGTGCATGAACAAAGCGCCATTGTGGGTGACCAGGGCCCAGTCAGCTAGGGGTCCTTGGAGAAGAACGTGCCTCTGAGAGCAGCATGTGCCTCTGGGGCAAAGGGTGGGAGATGTCCGTCCAGCAGCTCTTGTACACTCTCTGAGGGTCTCTAAGGAAGTTAACTCCTGAGCAGCCCTGGTCTGCTGTGGGCATGTGCCAATCGCTCCTGCTTGGTTCAAACAATTCCAGGTTCCCATGAGCCAAACCATCAGCAATACAAGAGTTGACCCACTGAGCTGCAGGGAGACCAGAGTGGGCAGTGGGGTGTGTGTAGGATGGGAGCCTCCCAGGGAGCATCAGTCCCAGTAAAGCTGCGGACACGTCGGAGAAGGTGGTTCTGGAAACTTGTCCTTCACTGAAGTAACCACTAACCCGGGAAAACTTCAAGACACATCTTTTTTGGAACTCTGTAATGTAATTTTTCTAAGAACCTGCAGTAACCAGGGAGTACTGAATAAAGTGAGAGAGAAAGGCTAGTTTTGGGGAAAAGACAAGCTAAACTTGGAGAGGAGAGACACGCTGGGTTTAGAGGGAAGCATTCTAGGATTTTTGCCTTTTCATCCGTTACCCCCATCCTCTAGCTCGTCCAGTCACAGGGATGGCAGCTCACCTTCCTGGTAAGACCAGAAGCAATAGAGAGCTTGTTATAGAAAGCGGTAAACTGTGTGTCTAATTCCCTGAGGGACTGGTGCAAACAATGACCTTTGTTTGGTGTCCCTAGATCAGCGTTCCAGGAGGCACATGACATAGTCGTCCACAGATTCATCCCGAATAGAAATAACCCTGATTTGATGGAAGACATAAGTGCGAACATCACAAAGTTCCACCTTTCTACAGGGGATGAACTAGAAACCTATTCCACACCACCAAAAGCTCACAGGGAGAGCCATGAAAGCAACGTCGTATGCGGTTTTTATCAGAAGCTCGGGTGCCTAAAGGCTGTGGGGTGGGGTAGGCAATGTGCTCAGAGAAAAGTAACTGCCGATGAAACGTCTGTGCCTCACAAAACCATTTCTTAAAGATGAAGCCAAAATTAAGCCCTTCCCAGAGAAGTACACAAAGGCATCTGTTAGCAGCAGAGCTGTCCCACCAGAAGTGTGTGGAAGGGTGCTCAAGTGTGACTTAATACCACACCGAAATATGGAGAAGTCCAGGAGAGAGAACTATGGACACAGGAGCACTGTAGTTTCGACTTCTAGTTCCCTTTTCGTTTACCGTATGGTTCAAAAGACAAAAAGCACCAAACAAAAGCTGTAAATCTGTGTTAATGGGCACACAGTGTACAAAGAGACATAAGGGCGATAGCAACAGGAGTGGTTTCCACATGCTTCTGAACCTCACATGGTATTAATTCACATGGTGGAAGAGATGGAGCATACAGAGTCTAAGCTACACTGACATAGTACACAGTGAATGAGATGCAGTCTGGCCCTGCCAGAGAAATCCATCTGGTGTCCAGCTATGCCTACAGCTGAGAACAGGGGTCCTTTACCGCCACACCTATGAGGAGAGCTGATGTATGAACCAGCACACCAAGGGCTCATGGTCCACGTGGGCCAGGTGCAGTTTCTCTGAGACATTGGACACAGACTTCTAATCTGACCCAGTTTGCAAGGTGGGCCATTTTCCATCTCAGTAGTTGATGGGGTGCCTCTCACAGGAAACTCTCTGGGAGCGAAGGTTTGTTATTAGAAAGTCGACTATGTGAAAACAAACACCCGTGTAAGCCACACAGTGTTGACTCTGCCTGACGAGATGGCTTAACGGCAGAGCCACCCACAGCTGCAAGCGTATGACAAATGTCCCTGACTGCTGACAGCTAGGAGATACTCCTTGTGGTGAGGAGGGCACCCTAACCCAAACCACCCTAAGTGGGTTCCCCTATGGGTTGCTCCTGGGACTCAGAAACCCAGCCTCCTCTGCTGCTGCTTCCTTTGGACAGGCGTGGCGTCCTGCTGATAGGACGACCACACTGGGGAGAACGAATCTCAGGTCACAGGAGACATCAGTGAGGCTTGCATTTGAACCCTTTTATCTTTTGCTAGAGTGTAGAAGGTTTAGTACTCTGTTGAAAGGACTCCTGGAGTTTCAAGAAAAGGAGGGGTCACTTTGTTGGTAGCTTGGGGTCTTTCTGTGCTCTAAGTCACAGCATCCTCTGATGGTCCCTTGCTGGGCCATTATGGCAGCTGCAGGAGGGGGACGCAGGGCACCTGCTCTTCACCGAGCTCCGCAGGGTCCTGGCCACTGACCACCAAAGCTCTCCCCCAGAGCTGTCTTTTCTTATAGACTATCATTCCCTTTGCACTTCCAAATTTGACCAGCCCCAGAATGTCTGTCCTTTTATTTGGCCTTCATCTCCAGGGTTGCTGTCTGACACCAACTGGTTGCTTATAAACTCTTCCAGCTGCTGGACCATGTCTTTGCCTGTGTTTCTGTTGTTTCTCTGTGTGTTTGTAGCTCCTGAGTTTCCATCAGCAGAAATGCTAAACACGTCCTCCTCAGACCCATTGTCACCTCAGATACAGAACCAACTCAGGAGGGACTTGTCAGTCTGACTGCACATCCATCTGCTAAGGGACTTACAAAATTACCGGTTTCTTAGGCTCTTTCTGGACACCTTCAGTCAGAATAGTGGTGGTGGGTGACAGGTAGGGACCACCACAAGGGGACAAAAGGCAGAAAAGCCCTCAGCTCTTTGCCTGTCGCCTGAGTAAAGTGTTTGCTCCTGTTCCATGTTGTCCTCGGCAGCTCTGACCTAAACACCAGACTAGGCCAGATGCTGACATCTGAGTCCCTTTAGACCAAGCTAAGACTGGTGGAGGCAAAGATGACTAGGAAAATGGCAAACACAATGGCTTGCAGGACACTTGCTGGGAGGGCTGAGAGGACAGCTTCCCGGGCTTCCTTTGCAGAAGGTTGGAGGTGCTTTTATCAGAACACTGACTCTTGCCTGCAATCTGGGGATGCCTGGTGGGTAGTTGGGGGGGGGGGTAAAAGGCTTGTATCTCTGTCTCCATGACCTGTCTGACCCCAGGTCCACATGTAGATATGTCAATCAACTAAGAAACATTTTGTCCAATAGGATAACTCAGGGAGCTTGGCCTGTTCCCATTGGAGGGAATATGGGAAGCTTCTGCTCTGCCCTTGAGCATTCTCAGCAGCTCAAGCACATACAGCCCCTCATCAGACCCATCATGAGGCCAAGACCACACCACAGGCAGGATGTTTGTGGAGGATGACACCTGCAAGGGGAGAGCCTTGCCTGAGAAGAGGGAGAAAGCAGGAAGGGAAGATGGACGGATGTAAGGACATCAGTGTTTTGAGGCAGAAATAACCGGTTGAGATTTTTCCCTTTCCCACTTACCAAGTGTGCCTGGCCTATAAACATGCATGCATGTCAGAGAGAGACTGCTCTCACAGCACAGTTCAAAGAGCTATTTTCAAATGTCAGACAGTGGAGGTTCCAGCAAACGGTGACCTGATGTCAGCTTCTGGGCTCAAGAATGATGATTCTGCATTTGAACTTAAATGACTTCATCCTTAATTGGCTGAGAGACCTTTAGATGGGATGTGTGTAGGTGTGTTACTGTGTGCATATGCAGTGCATACACATTTTATGTGTATGTGTGTACATGTATACATGCTTTTTGTCTCTGTATGATGGATGTGTAAATACGTGGTTCTATTTATACATCTGTATGATAGATGTATGTATGTGCTTATGGCTTTTGTGTGTCTGGTACATGTGTTATATGTGTATGTATGGGTCACTGTGTGCATCTGTGTGTATGTAAATATATGTGTGTGACATGTATGCATATATGAGGGTGTATATGGTTGTATCATGTGAATGTGTTCTCAGTGTATATGTTGTATGTGCAGTATTATGTCTGGTTGTGATATGTGTGCATTTCTGTGGGCATCTATGTGTGGAAAGGCTGGGTTCCAGGATGGAGCAGATCTGTGAAGTCACCCAGGGCTGCCTCAATCCCTAGGGATGTGCCTCTGTGGAAGGAGCCCCCACCCCCTCTACATTTGTGGTCTTCCCTATGGGGACAGCTTTCTGACAGTTTTGGAACCAAATCAGGTAATGTGTTTAGATATTCTAGAACTTTCCAGCCATCATTTCTCTTTATTTGCTAATGTGATGGTTGTCATGCCTGTTTAAATAAAACTAAAAAGTAAACACAAATTGTAGATTCAAAAGTCAAGGTTTGGAATTTCCAGCACAGGCCTACTTGTGTCTACCTCGCCCTTCTCCGCTGCCTCTCTTTGTCCTGCATTGTGGGTGGCTGGCATGGGTTGCATCGGAGGGGCTTCCTTGCTCTGAGACGGACATCCCAGGAGACCTGATTCATGGAGGCCACCCCTGTGTTCAGGAGCAGCACAGGATTCGGTGCCACAGGAGTTACCACTGTGAGAGGGGAACCTGTCTGTCAGCAGCATCTCTGCCATAAACATTCTGAACCCATGGAGATTAGGAGAAGTCATTCTAAGCATCACAGGTAAAGACGGTCATGTGGCTGACATTCAGTTCCTGGACAGGAGGACCCTATTCAGGAATATGAACTTGGGGTCCACCTGGTCTCTAGACCTGTCAGCAGACAGGAAGCCATGCTGGGAATCACTCAGCCATCTCACCTACTCTGAAAGGGAAACCCCTGGAACAGCACAGGTTGTGTGACCCCTGGAGGACACACCTATCCCAAGGCAGTCAGCCTACAGACTGCAGCAGCTAGAGGCCACTCCAGCATTGGGAAAACCATCCCTGGGGCTGAGGCCCTCCTCTGGACAATTCCTCATCACGGTGGTTTCCAGTGGCAGGACATAATTCAGAAAAGAAATGCAGGCAAGGGGCACAGCTGCTGAACCAAGTGGGATACCAGGTTGGAAGGCCTAGGGAAAGTGCCCAGGCTTGGCATGCATTCTGTACCATGACTGCTGAGGGTGAGTAGCTTAGCACATGCCCAAATCTCTGGTCTTATTAGGCAGAGGTTAAGAGACTACCAAATAGCATTCTGAGAAAGTCTAAAACTTAGATTAATTTCTGGAAAAAAAGTGTTCTTTACATATTACTAAAGAGTCAGAAGTCAGCAGAAAGTCAGACACCAAGAGGAAAAGCATGCAAATTTCAGCAGAAGTATTCTCTAAACGAGATGCCTGCTGTGAGCCACCATCCCAGCCTATGCATGAGCCTCTGAACCTCAGGTGCCCGTGTGTTCCAGGAGGGTCTCCTCCTCCTAGGTGTGGCAAGGACTCTATTATCTAGTTAGTTCCTGAGAACAGTCCTGGGGGCTGTGGTTTCAAGCCAAGAACATTCATAGTGAGCAATTGACATGCCCAGGACCTGCCAGGCAGAAATCCAGATCTGTGTCCACAGATGTGCGTGCAGACAGCAGGGTGGGCCTCAGCAGCAGAGGGGCTCACATGGGTTCATGGGTCAGCGTGACATCATAGGGATGATTTTCTACGAGTGGGAAGCAAACAAGCCCAGTTACCAGTCTCAGCCTGTGCAGCTGTGATGTAAGATGTAGAAAAACACCGAGGGGTCTTCAGACACTAACAGGCACAGAAGATTCAGGGTGTAGGGAACTACTCACTGCACCCCTTCCTGGGGCTTGATGGTCCCATACCTGCCTGCCATAACAACCTGTCCCCTGGCTTCAGCAGTGATGTGCGTGCAAAAGACAAAAGACAAAAGAAGTAAGGGCAGAGATGCTGCAGCCTCCGCAGAAGAGGGCAGGGCACGGAGACTGTCACTTCCCTCCCCTGAGGACACTGATCCATGGCCAAGGGAGTCCAAAGCAGACAGAAGCAGTCAAACTTCAGGGTCACTGTTTTGGTTTCTAATAAAAATCTCTCTCCCAGAGGTGCATTTCTATATGCGGTCTAATTTCTTTTGGCTCCCGAGCCTGTGGATTGGAATTAATTTGTGTGACTAATTCATGCTGAGGATTAACAAAAACGATCTGTTTCAATTGCCAGTAAGCAAAGGGACCATTTAAATCGACAACCCAGCTAGAACGCTGTCACCAGCCTGCTGCACCCTTCACTGACAGTGCCCTCTAGTGGAAGGGGAGGAAAATGAAAGGAGGCGTCTCATCCATGGAAAGACCCTCAGAGGCAGAGGCAGACAGCTACTAGGAGAGTAGGCAGTGAGGTACAAATGTTGAGCTCATTGTGAGGGGGTTGCAGGGCCTCAGTGTCACAGTGACACACAGTCACCTGATGTGCACTTCCAGGACCTGCAGTGGAACCCCCAACCCCTCTCCACAGCCTAGCTGTGTGTCCTAACTATGAGACTGTGGAATGCTGATGTTTGTCATCCAGGACTTGAGCCCTGGTAGAATCCCACAAAGATAATGCAACAAATGGACAAGAGGTTCCAAGAGCAGGGAGACAGCATTGCGGCAAAGTGATGCCAGGGGAAACGCTGACCGCACACATGGCAGTTTTACCTAAATTGATTGAAAACAAATCATCAAATTAAGTACTTCTCTTAAAAAGATTCCTAACGTATCATTACTTGTTAGGACTACTTGTTTGGTGTTTTCAGTAGTATGGAAAGAAGTAAGAAGGACTCAAGAGCGCACTATCAACAAATCTACACTGGCGTTTGGATAACTTTGATGAAATGGATGAAGTACCAGAAATGCACAGCCTACTGAGGCTGAAATATGAGGAAATAAGAAATCCTGAAGGGATGTGTAACTAGGAATCAATAACCCAAAGCCCCTCAACAAAGACAAGCTCTGGACCAGAGGGCTCCTCGTGATTTCTACCAAACACTAGAAAAGGATTCGTCACCGTCTTCCCAGACGCCCCTGGACTACAAAGGCAGGGGGGAGCATTTCCTCGCTCACACTGTGAGGCTAGACGACTAACTGGAGCCAGACAAAGACAGCACAAGAAAGCAAATCTACACACCAAGATCCCACAGGCACATCCCTGTAAAAATCCTCGAGGAAATACTAGCAGAGCAAATTCAGCATTATACTGAAAGGATTATACACCATAGGCCAAGAATGCAACAGCTGGAGACCCACTAACAGTGGGAGATACTGGGGGTAACTGTACCAGGCCTTGGGTTTTACATCCTGGGCCTACTTCCTGTCCTCTCTGTCTCCTAATCCATCATCAGTGAGCACAATCCCCCCCCATGCTTTCCCAGCCATGATGAACTGTACCCCAAACCATGAGCCCAAATAAACCCTTACTTCTTTAAATTGTGTCTTATAAGATATTAGTCATGGCAATGATAAAAGTAACTAAGATACCACCAAGAGTTGGCATATTAAAGAGCATCATCAAAAAAGTAAAACAGTATCCAGAAGAATGAGAGAAAATATTTGCAAATTCCATCAGCTGGATGCTTTAGTGTCAACTTGACACACCTGGGT
>NW_008328329.1:270053-273140 GCF_000622305.1 Nannospalax galili
AAGAGAATGTGGAGAGAAAATCAATATATTTCTCTCTCTCTCTCTCTCTCTCTCTCTCTCTCTCTCTCTCTCTCTCTGCTTCCTGACTGAAGACTCGATGTAATTAGCAGCCTCGAGCGCCTGCTGTCAAATATTTCCTGCCATGATGGACTGTATCATTGAACCATGAGCCAAAATCAACTTTTTCTTCCTTAAATTGATTTTGTCAGGTATTTTGTCACAGCTATGGAAAAAGCAACAAATACAATGCCTCTCAAGAGAGCAGAGTGTGAAGAAATCGGCACCTTTCACCACTGGGAGGAATGTAAAGTGGTGAAGCCAGTGCAAAGGGACTCCTCAAGGAACTCAGCAGAGGAACTGTAATATCCATGATTCTACACATTTGGGACATACTCGAAAGAGTTGAAAACAGAGATTCAAATAGATGTCTGTATTCTGTTTGTAGAAGCCAAGTGTCCATCAATGAATGAGGAAAAAACGAGATATGGCCTCCCTCTTAAAAAGGAGGAAGTGCATGTGTGTGCTTGAACAGAGATGAACCTAGACACTAAAGGACAGACACTGTACAATCTAATTGTTACAAATAAAATCTGATGGTTTATTTTCAAAATAAAAGTATGTTGAATAAACTGAGGTCAATTACAGATAAACAAGAAGACACTGTCCCCTGCTAGCAGTCCAACCACCTCTAAACCCAAACTCTGCTAGTCTAGCTACCTACTCACACCCAAACTAGGAGTTTAGAAGAGAAAGCTACTAACTGCTAAGCTTGCATACTGACCTTGCAGATGTGAGAAGGCGATGGCCTGATAAACTTTAAACAGAACATAAAATGCGGAGATGAATCCATGCATGGTATTGACTGAGAAGCAGAGGGAAGATAAGACACAGGTGATGTGTAAGGTGTCATCCCGATGGACCAGCCAATGAGGAAAGCGAGGGGTTGTGTTCAGGACTAGAAAGACCGTCTCCTGCACTTAATCGGCATCAGCTATTCTAGGCTGACACCCAGCTTCCCAAGGTTATGAAATGAACTACCTCACTCATGTGCTCTTATTATGAAATGAGGCTCCACATTTCTCAGACACCTGTGTGAGGCACCAAGTTCATTGACACAGAAAGTAGATGGGCAGGACCAGCCCAGGGAGGAGTCTGGGGAGTCAGTGTTTAATGTCCTATGGGAGGACAAACAAATTCATGAGCTGGATGGTGGTGACAGTTGGATGACAATCTCAGCGCCCTAACGGCGACAGACTCTGTCCTGAAAATGGTGGGATGATAGATTTTATGGTGTATTTCACCAGATAAAATTTAAAAACAAAGCACAAGGAGATATGTACTCTGAATACAAATCTGAAAATCAGTGGGTCCCTCACAGGAAGGTGCCACAGGACGCTTTCCAAGGGCCCTCAAAGTGCAGACAGATTTTGACCAAACAATTTCAGTTTGGAAATACATCTTTAACTCTGTCAATGCTGTATAAAAATGTAATGAAAACAGTTATTTGTAGTCCATGAAAAATTGGTCAGCCGCTATAAGGACACTCCTGTGCTTTTATAGGACACCAGACTGCGAGTCTGAAAGCGAGTGAGAAAACCCTGAGGGTGAAATTTCATGACATCACGGTCTTCGTCGTCCTAAATTGTGCACATCTGGTGGTACTCCACAGGAGACACAGTAAGATGGTAACAGTGCTCACATCTGGAGAATAGACCATGAAAGGATATTATTCTTCTTTCTCCTTTTGATTTTTTCCCCAAAACTTTACGGTGACACGTATCATATTATTCCAAATAAAACATCAAAGAGAATAGAAAACAGAGGGTGTACTAAATTGTGCACATCTGGTGGTACTCCACAGGAGACACAGTAAGATGGTAACAGTGCTCACATCTGGAGAATAGACCATGAAAGGATATTATTCTTCTTTCTCCTTTTGATTTTTTCCCCAAAACTTTACGGTGACACGTATCATATTATTCCAAATAAAACATCAAAGAGAATAGAAAACAGAGGGTGTAGAAGAAGAGCTAGGAGCCAGGCGACCTGGTTTTAGCTCTGAATCATCTGTCTAATAGTGCGATAACCTCAAGTAAGTTTTTAACATCTTTGTCCAGTTTCCCAGTTTGCAGGTTGTCTGGGGACTGGAATCCTTCCGGGAACTCACATTTTTCAGGCAATAAACTTGTGACCCTGCTACAGCGGCACCAGCTGTTCACAACCCCTCACTTTCCTCACTGGCTGGTCCATCGGGATGACACCTTACACATCACCTGTGTCTTATCTTCCCTCTGCTTCTCAGTCAATACCATGCATGGACTCATCTCTGCATTTTACGTTCTGTTTAAAGTTTATCAGGCCATCACCTTGTCACATCTGCAAGGTCAGTATGCAAGCTTAGTTGTTAGTAGCTTTCTCTTCTAAACTCCTAGTTTGGGTGTGAGTAGGTAGCTAGACTAGCAGAGTTTGAGTTTAGAGGTGGCTGGACTGCTAGCAGGGGACAGTGTCTTCTTGTTTATAGGAAGTGCTCTGGGCCCCAGGCGTGGTGTGCGCGGGTATCAGGGAGTGCTCTGGGCCCCAGGCATGGTGTGCGCGGGTATCTTGGGGTCGCTCTGGGCCCCTGGATCTCGGGGTCCCCGCCACACCTGGCAAGTCGCGGCACGGCTCTGGCCATAGGCATCTCTGGCCGCGGAGGCAGGTGTCCCGCAGGCTTTTCCCGCAGGCTCGGGTCCGTGTCTCTGTCCGCGCGTCCCTGGTGCTGAGAGCCTCTCTGCTACTGGAGTGTTGTCCAGCCAAATCCTGTCCCTATTTCCACCCGTGTACTTTCCTCAGGATGCGAGGTCCACTGGCCACTGAACCCCACGGGAAGAGTACGAGGACAGCGAAAGCTATGATGTCCGTAAGTCGGTCACAGGGGAGTACGCCCCCCAGAGAGGCTAGGTCGCTGGTAGTAAGGCACAGGACTCAAGACTTGGCTTAGTCTGTGTTACAGCTTTATTAAGTGTCTCTGCTCTCAGTAATTCAGCAGCTCTGTGACCCAGCTCTCTGTGTCACAGCTTTCTGCGACCTAGCTCTCTGTCTGTTAAG
>NW_008328329.1:275995-286563 GCF_000622305.1 Nannospalax galili
CTTAACTGCTGAGCCATCTCTCCAGCCCCCGGGAACAGGAGCACATTTAATAACCTGCTTATGGAGCAGCACCAGTGACTTAAGTATCTGTCCTTCCTAGTTGTGTTGAAACCACAATGTTGTCAGGACAAGATGGGGATTTGAATAGCCAGTTTTGTGTGCAGGGAAGTGTCCTAGTTACTGCCCTGCCTGGCTTTGTTAATGTGGAGGTGCCCAGGTGCACAGAGCAAGCACATCTGCAAGTATAGGCACCATCAGGTTCTGTCCCAGAGTAAGTTTTATCATTTGAAATCCGGGGACATTCTAATGAAGCGCTACGGCTCTGGAGTGTTTATTGTCTGGAGAATAGCTGTAGGTTTAGACTACAAGCTCCCTGTAGCCAGTGCCTATCCCCTCATCATCCTAAACCCATCTGGAGTCAAGACCACGCTGCAGGTGGCAGGTGCTAGAGACATCCCTGAGGACACAGGGAAAAGTTGGATGGCCACCACTAGGCACTGGCATTCAGGGTGCTGGCTCCTATCATGTGTGGAGTTGGTGGAAGTTGAAAGCCAATGTGGAACAATCCCAGCCAAACTCCAGAACCTACAAACAGGATCATCCCAAGTTTTGTGCGGAGAGGCTTACTATTTGGAGCCAGATGAGTGCACATGACATGCTCAGTCCCCCTCCCATTGTCTGGGTGCCCTTAGGCACATGGAGGTGTGAAGAGGAGGGGAATATCCCCAAACCTCCTGAAGTTCATAGGTTATTTGCATGGTCCCTATGCTCTCCTGTTTCTGAAATGGGGACAAAGCACCTGCCTCACAGAACCGGATGAGGATGAAGCCAACTGCATGGCAAGCTGTGTGTGCAGCACCTGTGCAGTTCAGACGTACACTATGGACCTGAGGCCTGTGGGCAGTACAGTGGCAGCCTTCCAGCCCCCAGTGCATGTGACACATGCTATCCCTCCCCACATTCGGCATGGCAGAATCTAGCAGGGAGTTTAGACACGCAAGCTAGAAAGATGAGGTGGGAGATATTGGAATACAGCAGAATTCAGGTTTCTGAGCAGTGTACAGGTTTTAGTCATTGAAAATATTCCGGTGTCCTAGGACTAAACCAATTAAGAATTGATTCAGCTTTTTTCTTCTTTAAGCACCACATCTGTGGCTAAGGCATACTTCATGAGAAGAATTACATGGGGCATGTTTTATACATATATCAGTTCCATTGCTCAATAGCCCTTAATTTAATTGCTTAGTCTGGTCTCAGAGAGTGTGCTATGCAGACTTGATGAATTCCCACAGTCTTTGCACTGCCTGGATGGAGGGCAGAGACAGCTCTGGCCTGTGGCCAGGTTCTTACATTAATTCCCACGGACACCCTTCTGAAGTAAGGTTACTTTACCTAGCATGCCTACAGAGAGATGGTTATCTTTGGGACATTACAGTGGTATGAGTTCTGGTCATGGCTGGTTTTCATTTATCTTTCTGTTTTGGTATCAGAATTGCTGTACTTATCAAATTTAATTTCTAGCAGTCAATCCCATTTATATGTCATTAGTCTCATTTAACTTCAATATTATATGTTTAATGCCAAGACTGCTCCACACAGGCCTGGTGCTATCTGTGAGGCTGGCACACTTCCGTCCTTCACCTCTGTGGAATGCCCATCTCTTCCCAGTGGCCCTGTAGCTGCAGGGTGGAGGAAAGCTGAGTTCCAGGCCCGACTCACCAAACTCCTGGGACCTGGACATCATGGTTTCTATGGAGGTACTTGACTCCCCATCAGTTGAGGAGTTTTAGGGGTATAGAAACCAGACTTGACTCCTGTAGCTTAATGTATCAGTCATAGGGTGGGGCCCAGATGTCTGCATGTGAAAATTCTCCCTGGGAGACTGGAAAGCACATCAGGAAAAGACACTTTGTGGATAGTGATTAAGATAGTTTGTATTTGGCCCTGATATTCAGGTTCAAGGTCACCTAGAAAAAAATTTCTTTAATTATTCAACACTCAAATTTGAAGCAAACTTGTGGGCTGTGGCACAGGGTATGGGTTCTAAATGGCCCCGAGCATTTCTTCTTCCACCAGAGCAGAGCTGCAGAATGTGACACCCACTTATGCCCATTAAGCCTGAGGCAAAAGCGTCCAGTGGTGCCTTTGCCTGGGGCACTCATTTTGCTCTCCCAGTAAAGACTGTTTTCTCTCAGGCACACATCCCACACCCCATGCCCCATGCCCCATGCCCATGAGCCTCATGCCTCTAGGTCCCTGGCCCCACTCATGTCCACATACTTCACAAGGCCCCTCCTCCATTCCCTAACTATGCTCTGGTCTGGCTTTGGCTTATGAGCTCTGTTCTCCATAAGTGGGGCCACCACACAAATTGCCTCTAGACAGAGTAACTGTCTGTGCTTGGTGGGCACAGGATCAGGTGTACAAACAAGTCTGTCTTTGGCAAACACAGGACAACTTAAGTAGCAGACATGTCTTCCTTTAGTAGGAAACTTCTGGAGACACCTCAGCACACTCGAGAAGTGAGCTCCACGGAGGGACTCAGGGAATAAGGAGGTGGTGTGGGCACTGCGCAGGGGGTCTCTGAACACAGGCGACTTCTAATCACTGTCTCAGCCATCTGGGTCTCATCCACATGGCTGGACGGTGTATCAGGCCTTAAGGAGGTTCACCCCTGCAGCAGAGGAGGCTGGTATTCTACTCCACTCAGGGGCGGGCGAGAAGGATGGGATAGTGCCCATTCCAATGCTCTCATGCTTACTTCCAAGCTCAATGTGTGTGGTTACTCTGTGACACTTAGACAAAACTTAGAAACAGAGAAGCCCAAGGGGAGGGGAGGGCTGAAGGCAGGATGATCTGTCCCTGTGAGTGAAGAACTGACCTCAGGGAGAACTGTCAGAAAAGAACCAAGACACAGAGAGGAGGCCAGGCAGCAGGCGAGGGCTCTGGAGCGGAGGCGGGCTCTGTTTGTCCATCCCACTGTTTCTCTGCTGTGAACAGCTGTCCTGAATCATTTTATGGAGTTTGATTTTTAACATACTTGTGAACAATGGCTTCTGTTTATAGATGCAGCTCTTCATGGCTGGGGACATACAGCACTATAAATCATTATAGAAAAGAGGGCAGGGGACACACCTCATCCTGCTTCCCGAGACCCCAGAACTCTGGGTGGCTTGTGAGGTCAGCTGTCAGAGTACGTTATGACAAACATCTGCAAGGTCTGTCTGTCATCCGGGTTCACCAAGTAACTCTGCACACATGATACCCTGTAACTCAGAGTCACATCAGAAGCAGGCGCTGTGGGGACATAGCACATTTACCCAACACCCTCCAGCCACAGCTGTTGGGAGCATCCTACACACCATATCCTGTGTGCACAGAGCACCGTGTGGATTAGTGTGGCAGGTTTGGCTGTGAAAGGAATTATGGAGAACCTTCTGCTTTTAAGGCCTCTGGGGACCAGGACCAACTGCTATAAAAGGTGGGCAGCATCAGTCTATGAACACCAGAGGGATCAACGGTGTCTGGAAGTCACAGGGTCCATTCAGGTGGCTCAGCAGACACACTGGCACTGGGCCTCTGGCCCTGGAGTCTCATATTTCCACTCCTGGAATCTCCCCAGGGTCATTGGCAGACAGTGGATCTGGGTTGAGCATCTCCTGACTCTCGATATGGCCTGGACAGCTTTGTCTTCTCAAATGAATCCCCAGAATCATTTCAGTTATTTTATAGCTATACCATCAGGAAGAAGATGGGGGGAGATAAGAGGGAAAACTAAGCTAATAATTATCATTTGGATATATGAAGATTAATTTCCTATGGGGGTGAACATGAACAGGTGGGCCTGTGGCTTGGTGAGGTCCCTGCAGAAGTGACTCCTTTTATGTTTAGAGGATGTGGAGATCACAAATATCTACTGCTCTAGGAGTCCCCAAATGATTTCCTCTTTAAATTGATACTTAAATGATCTAGACCAGATTTTGAGGACCTGCACCCCCCTGTGAGAAGCCTCATCTGTGTGATCTGTGCACCGATACTTAACACCGTCCTCATGCCTGGAGTCAGGCTCATGATGCCTGGATGTTAGGCTCATGAAAGCTACAACAAAGGTCAGAGTCAGGAGTGGGGGGAGAATTCAAGACCTCCTAGGGAGAGGGATGTGGTGGTAACCATGGAAACAGAGGAGAGAATGGAGAGAGGTTTAAGGAAGGGTATGAGCTGCAGCATAGGGGAAGCAAGGATGTCCACAAGGCTGCAGTCACAGCGCTGGAAACAGGGTCCCTTGGGTAGGGCAAGCTGGGGTTTGAGTTCAGACAAATGGGCTTGGGTATGCATGGTACTGTGGGTTCTGACAGGAGCCAGGCCTGAGGACTGAGGGCCCCATGCTCCTTCATGGCGGGAACAGATGGAGGACTGAGATGAGCTGTGGGAGAGCCTCTGAGGACTGCACGGAAAGGAGCCAGTGTGGGGAAATGCAAGCAGCCTGAGACAGGAGGAAGAACAATATCTGAGTCTCCCAAGGCCTGCAGGATTCTTGGGAGATGGGGGTGTGTGTCTCATAGGGCCATTACAGAGAAGGGAAAGCCCAGGACAAAGCTCACTGGGGCACAAGGATGCCAGTGACCTCAGCAAGGGTGAGCTCAGGGGCTCAGCTCCTGGAAAGCACAGGGAAACTGGGCAACATCAAGATTCCCTATGGTAACTCGAAGGTCCACCAGTCAGTTCTCTACAAGACACTGGACAGAACCGTTCTAGATCATAAGGTAGGAATATTTCACAATACAGTTCCACTTTTGCCCTATGACCGCTCCAGGAGCTAAACGTTCATGATCGGAGACACTTGCACCAAGATCAGGCAGTTGGCATGCACATACACAGGATCCTCTGTGTTGTGTCTCCCTGGAACCCCACTACACTCAGGGCCCTAAGTCTGGGAGGATGGAAGATGATGGAACAAGGACCAGAGAGTGAGGAATGGCCTCAAGTCCAGTTTTAGAAAGACAGCAAAGCACAGGAGCATTTAGACAGCTACAAAGTCAGGGAAACCAAGTCTGAACATCTTCACGCAGACCGGGTACCCTCAGTAGGCCAGAGCAATTAGAACCCTTGTGAACCCATAGGGGAAGGGATAGGCTGCTCACGGAGGCCTCTGTGATCTTTCCCACCTAACATTTGTCTTGAAGGCAAGTTCTGAGTATCTACTTCACAGAGCACCTGACCCAGGGACAATAGCCTGGATCCCAGGAAACTTGAGTCTGTGATACTTGCTTCAAGCCCACGGTGGAAGTCTGGAGTTCATGGGTGGGCCAAGTCCTCTAGATACTGTTTTCCCACATGAATGCATGTAGATAAACACATAATAAAGTGGCACGACAGTAATAGCACACAGAAGTGAGTCTTGTGAACATGACCTCTCTCAAAAGTCAAGACAGCACTACTATTTCCAAATCATGGTTGACTATGGGCAATGGAAACACAGTAAGTGACCAATCAATGGCGATGCTATTCCACCCAATCCTGGGCAGGGATGCCACCAAAGCAACAGAGAAGCTTGTGTCCCCTCTGTTTTCTACCCCAGTTCAAAAGACTGGGCCTTCTGCCGGCTCTTCCAATCCACCTTACCTCTGCAAAGCTCCAGACTGGGCTCGGTGCCTTCACTCTCTTGACCCTCCCACCTACACCCCATTCATCACAGCCCTGTTCTGGTCCTCTGTGCTAGGGTGTCAGAGTCCACCTGCTGGCTCCTCAGCACAGGCTGTCCCTTCCAGCGGCCTGGCATGCTTCACACTTCAGCCTGAAGCCTGGCCTCTCCTGTACATCCCCTACTAGAATCATGGAGAAAGTCCAGCCTAGCTTCCAGCTGTGCCTGTGTGTGGCCTTCACAGCATGCCTGGCGGGGTCCACCATTCATTGTCTGAGAAAATATTCTTGGTCTGATGTGGAACTCTGCGTGTGCTGTGTCTGTAGCTGCATTCAGCATGTTCAGAATGAATAAATGAATTTTCGAGGCACAGATTCCTGAAAAAGAAAATGATTAATGGTTCCCCCTAACCATTATAACTCCAAATTTGAAGATTTTTAGAAGGAAAATCAGAATATCGAGTGGTGAGTCTAGAGGCCCACTGTGCCCAGGCTGAGCTTGTTGGGTTTCTGTGTCTGCACACTGGAAAGGAGAAGTTAACTGTGGTGGGCTTTATTAAAGGCTCATCGTCGATGGCTGAAGATCTCTGAGTTCCCACTGCCACTTGGAAGTAATGGGCTAATCGCTATTAATTCCTCTGGTACTTCTGCGACAGCATTAATCACAGCGAATGCACCTGATGTAAACGGAGACTCAGGGACTCCTGAAGTACCCCTCAGCACTCAGCCTTAATTAACTGGGGCATCACAAGGGACTGCCACCCGCCTTGTGATGAACTGCGTTTCTCACGCACTCTGATTAAGACGCAAATGCCGAGCTGCTAAAGAAGACAGGGGAGTGAGAAGGTTCACCTGCTGGGACACGACAAGAGATGAGCCACTGAACACACAGACAGGTCAGCCTGTCTCCGCTAGGTCCAGGGGAGGCAGAACACCCCAGAAGCTACAGACTGGAAACACTTTTCTTGTGGTTCATTTCCTGCCTGCATATGTACGGAAGCAATTTGAAATATCTATTTATTTGTATTTATGTGTATGTGTGTGAGCCTGCATGAGTTTCTGTGTACCCCATGTCAGCAGTGCCAGTCATAGAGGGTGTCAGATCTCCTGGAATTGGAGTTATAGGTAGTTGTGAGCCACCTTGTGGGTGCTGGGAACCAAACCCAGATCCTCTGCAAGAGCAGCCAGTGCTCTTTATCCCCAAGTGGTCTCTCCAGCCCCCAGAAGCAATTTTAAATGCATGTTAAGGCTGGGACATGGGAGGAGTTGAAGGGTAGAGGGGTAGAGATGATGAAGCACAATACTCACACATGAAAGTCTCAACTAAATAGATACAGTCTTTTTTTTTTTTTAATGGCCAGCAAGATGGCTCAGCTGGGAAAGGCATTTGCTACCAACCTGATTACCTGAGTTTGATCCTTGGGATCTACATGGTGGAAGGGGAAAACCAACAGTTATCCTCTGATCTCCATACATGTACAATGGTCTACGCATGTGTGCATACATGCACACACACAAATAAATGTAAGTAAATAAAAATACATACTAAACACTGAGTGAAAGAAAAGACAATTTGTAAAGATGCACGTTGTGAGAACTATGGACCAAGGCTCAGATTACAGTTTAGAAAACATTGTATCACCTCAGGCAAATATTTCATGTCCAGAGGAAAAATGGCTGCCTTCCCCCAGGGTAAGATTACCCCCCTCCACCAGCTATCGGAAACCAAGAGGAAGAGGAGCAGGTCTAGCACTCAGTGACACAGTGGGAAACAAGCGGGCGTTCCTCAGGACAGGGTCCCCAACCAGTGATGTCAAAGCTGTGCCAGTCATCCTGGCTTTTCTCTGCCAGCTCAGATGTGCATCCTTCCCAATTCTTGACAGGCCTTGCAAAGGCAGATGGAGCACAGTCGGATGGATGGGAAACACAAGGAGGGCATGGGGCTGGAAGGGCACAGCTTTGTGGAAAGACCCCAGTGCTGGTGAGGAAAGAGGGTTGGGGTGGGGGAGACCATGGAAATGGTGTTGGCAAGAAGCAGGGCCACCCAGGCCCAGACAGGTGCTGGAGCGTGTGACAGCAGGAGTGTGGGAGCAGGTGCTGGACACCAGTAGAGACAGTTGCACCTGGTGTTTCCACGATGTTGGACCCTCTGCCTGTTCTGCTGGCTCAAATTCAGTCACCTACTGTGTGTCTGGGAGTGACAGGAGTGATCGAGCCCATCTAGGACACACCAGCCTCCCCTGAAAGGCTTCCTAACATGGGGAGGTGAAGGGTAGAGGGGCCAGAGTGTCTGTGACTGATGGTCAATAGGTAAGATGATGGTGTAGCCTGGCTTGGGCAGATGGGTGCTACACCTGCCCTGTCTCACTGCTGGATCCAAGCACCTGCACCTTGCCTCTATTTCTCCACACCAAATTCTGCCCAGGGTTCAATTCTAGGTTTCTAATGTAGATTAGACAGCAGCCCTGTCACTATATCTAGGAACATCTCCCTCGACAATCTCCTGGTCTTCCAGCGTTGAAGTATCAGTGGCCCCCTAGTCCATCAAGGCAGTGTGAACACTGGAGTGGCAGACACAATGTAGCACCTTAGGATGCCTGCTAAGTCACATGCTCACGAGCCAGCACTAGAGGAATGCTTCAGCCATGCACTTCGTAGATCTCCCCAAACCCTGTCTCCTATCTGCCCATTTTGTCACCAAGTACCTGACAAATAGCAACTTAAGGGAGGAAGTGCTGTTTCAGGTATGGATTAAGGTATGGATTAAGGTACGGACTGTAGTCCATCATGCAGAGGGGCTGGAGCATTCTCAGGGGTTGCTCGCATTTTTGTAGACCAAGAATCCAGAAGGGGGCAGGAGAAACAATCCCTGCACCTCAGTGACCCACATGCTCCAGTTACGCTCCACCTTCCAATGAGTCCACTCCCCCAAACAGCACCACTTGCTGAGAACCAAGTGTTCGGACACAGGACCCCGAGGGGGACATTCCATAACCAAACCATCCTACTGTCTGTAAACAATATGTTGCTTGGATTGCACTGTGCTGAGGCCATGCCTTGGTCCCGGCACAGGCTGGCCTGTCACCTCCCTTCTTCCTCACTATCCACATAGATTCCTCGCCAAGGAGTGCAGCAGGCCACATCTGCTCTCTACCCTGCTGTACTCCTTTGCAAGTAGCCCCGGGGACTCTTGAGGACGAGAGGAAGCTGGGGGCCTGCAAGGTGCCTGTCTACATAAGTTCATAGTCTGTGCACGAAAAGTCACCCAGGGCCTGGCCCATCAGAGCAGACACCAGGTACAAAAACCAGACAAACAGCATTAGCCAACAAGTGTGGCAGAGCTGAGGACACCCACCGGAGGCTTGGTCAGGGCCAAGGTGGATGTACTTCCCCGATGGAGAAAAGAACAGACTGGGTACAGAAGGATAGGAGTGTGGTGGCGACAACTACCACCAAATGAAGCATCCTCTCACCCCGTTGGATAGGCCTGTCCTCCAGAAGGACCAGCAACAGGTGGATGTCTGAACCCCAAGAGACTCCATAGAAAGGGAGGGAGACAGTCACCCCTCCCACCCAATCAGTCAGCTTCAATTATGTGAGGGGGCAGGTCTAAGGGGAGTCGTGGAAGAAGCCAGGGAGGTGGTGGGAGCTTCGCCATCTTGGACCCATGGGCTGGCAGCTGTGGATCTGGAAAGCTGAGCCAAGATGTAGGGGAAGAAAGCCCCTGGGTGCATGCCTTTGTAAGTAACCCCCTCCCAGACATCACAAAGTGTAAGAAAACCCAAATAAATATCTTTATTCCATAAACTAGCTTAGAGGGACATTGTGCCGGTTTTGTCGGTTGATTGTATGGACAGCGTGGGAAGAAAAGGTCACGGCGTGCCTCACAGAGGGCCTGGGAGACGAGAGCCCATGCAGCGTGTGTCTCCCAGAAGTAAATTTGACTTTACACCCCCAAATGCAGGGATGCTTCTGAGTCCTCACCTGAGGGTCCCCATGGATTAAAGGGTGGGAGCCAGCACGGGATGCCTAGGGAAACACCAGGGAACACCAGGCCCTCAGCAGAAGCCGTCTTGGCTTGGCAGAGCTTACATCACTTTCTAGCAAGTAACTCCTGCTAAAATAGTCAACTTCATTCCTCCCACAAAAGATGCTTGGCTTAGGACTTTGTTAGAGGAGCACTTCACTCCTTGGAGCTGTAACCACAGGCTTGGCAGCCTCCTCCGATCTGTATCACCCCGGCAACCACTTCTTGTCAGCACCTGTCCAGAGTACTTCCCCATAGTCTCTGTAACTGTTCTGAGTCTTTGTCCTTAGCTCCTTGTTAAAATCCATTTGAAGGCTCTGTTTGGGACCACCTTCTCCTTGAAGGTCACCCTAAGGGTTCTTCCTGGAGGCTCCACCTCTGTCCTGAACTATGATGCACAACCATAATAACAATGGGGCCTCCTACTCTGACTGGAGAGCCACATGTGCTTTCTTGATCTCTGCCAAACCCTGATGGCACCTGAAGTTGGAGCTGTTGTCTACTTACTTAAGCACCATCCAGAGTATATGGGGCAAGTCCCTGCAATCAGCTTATACAGTCAATAAATGAGCACTGGCTTAGCTAAATATTTTTAAAGCAGATCACTGAGGCAAAATGTCCATGTGTAATTAAAAATGAAATGATACACAGGCACCAAGGATCCAAGTGGAAACGATTATGACAAGTAACAGTCAGATACATACAGATGAGAGATGCATGCGCCAACATCTCAGTGTTAGTAGCAAAAACAATGAGTCTTTTTGCAAGGAACAATATATTCTAAAATGAAATGGAGATCTTTTTTAAAGGTTAAAAATTCATCCAATTTTATGTCTTACAGGGCCTATACTGAGTTCAATAATATATAACTGTATTAATTCAACTGTGAACCTAGAAACTT
>NW_008328329.1:287025-300002 GCF_000622305.1 Nannospalax galili
AATTTTGAAAGAGATGCATCTTAGCTCTGGAAATTGTTATTGAATATGTCAATGCTGTTGTAATGAAATGCTTCTTCTAAGTACGTGGTTATTAAATAAATAATTAACTGGAAAAATATTTTCCTTCAAAGTAAAATAAATAAAAATAAAATTTTAAAAATGAAATGATATTTTAAAATGTATCTGAGCTTATTCACTCTTGTTTATATTAAACTCTGGCTGTATGGGGTGGGAATATTTTATTAAGTTATTAGGGAAAATAAACACTTCTCCTTAAGTCACAGAGTCACCAAAGCCAAATTCAGGGTGAGAGAAATTATTGGAATCAAATAAAAGCTCACTAACAAAGGTGGCTGATATGCAGAATTGTTACAGATCTCACCAAATTCCAAAGCCACATGCAGTTGTGAAGAGAGCAAGGGACACAGTCATTCAATTAAAAGCAGTATGAACAGGGGCAAGAACAAAGCAGACGAAGTGGTCATATATCTAAGCGACTAGTTAGCTAGTTCATGGTGCATTCAGTTGACACCCCCAGATCTGCACAGTGCTGCATGGAGCTGCATGGAGGAGTTCACCATCTGCTATCCAACCTAGAACTGATCTAATCTGGAAGATCAATACATGAATGAGATAATCTCAGAACTTGATACAGGCTTGGCATTGCATACCCAAGTTAGTGCTGGGGGTTTAATTGAGACTGAGAGCTCAGAAAGGCCTCCTGAGTGATATAAGGGCTGATGGCCCACTGAAAAAGCCACCACGGCAGATCTGGGCTTACACTTGCAGGTGGAGGCCAGTGGGCAGGAAGCCCAATGTTGATGATTCCAGTGTCTTCCAGAAGCGGAGGGATGTGGACCTAGAATGGGCTGTAAGAAGGGACAGCCAGAGCAAGAGGCAGGGCCCGGGTGTGGGTGAGAAGCTTCCAGTGAGCCATCACGTTCTCTGGTTACATTTTCGAGAGTCTGAGGCTGTGTGGGAATAAGAAATAATTCTCTCCACAAGCACTGGTGGCCACTCAGCTAAGAGTTAAAGCTGAGGCGGGAAGGAGGGATGGACACATCTGGGAGTTAATGGGATTTTTGTGGCTGGCAACTTTTCTGGTTGCTGTGACAAAATGTCTGAAAAAAGAAACTCAAGGAAGAGCAATTTTGGACCACAGTGTGAGGGTGGAGCCCATGTTGTTGAGGAAACCATGACCATTAGAGCATGAGGTCACACTGAGTCCTCACTCCGGAAGTAGTGGGACGAACACTGGTGCTCATTCACGTTTTCCTTTTCGTTCAGTCCTGGTCTCCCATACGTTCAGCTAAGATAAAGCTGAGGCGGGAAGGAGGGATGGACACATCTGGGAGTTAATGGGATTTTTGTGGCTGGCAACTTTTCTGGTTGCTGTGACAAAATGTCTGAAAAAAAGAAACTCAAGGAAGAGCAAGTTTGGACCACAGTAGGAGGGTAGAGCCCATGTTGTTGAGGAAGCCATGACAGAGCGTGAGGTCACACTAGGTCCTCACTCCGGAAGTAGTGGCACGAATACTGGTGCTCATTCACGTTTTCCTTTTCGTTCAGTCCTGGTCTTCCATACGTCGTTAAATCTTTCTTGAAATACCCTGATAGACATACCCAGAATTACTGGATGAAGATCTGGCCTGGACTGCCTGTTCTAACAGCTCCCTCCCCAGGCCCTGCATGAGGCTAAGCATCACTGAGAAATGATCCTCAAGATCTCACTTGGCCCTCTGTAGGACTACGTAAGGCATCAGCATCACGGGGAAGGACACGGACTTGCTAGCTCACTGGTAGAATAGAATATAAGCTTGGAGTGCCAGGCATCATGCTTAGGTGGGGTCCCTGGGTAGAAGAGACTGTTTCTTGTCCCTAGCAAAATCAGAATCTGTTACAGCACCCTGTATACAGTAGGTGACTAATGAAGGTCTGCTGCATGGATAAAAATGGCAAAAGAAAAATATTTTAAAGGCTTTATAGACATCCCCCAAAATCTATAACATCTAGAAAGTAGTTTAGAGAATATTATCTTTATTCCACAGTTTTTTCTAGAAAAAAGCACCAGTTTATAACTCTCAACAACTGACAATTTCCATGGTTACGGTAGTAGCAACAGTTATGATAATGACGATGGTGACAATGACGGTGGTGGTAAAGATGGTGATGACTGTGGAGATGAAGATGATGATGATGGTGACACTGATGTTGGTGATGCTGGTAAAAAAGAGAGAATGATGGTAATGGTGATACTGACATGCATAACAGCATAAACAGGATGATAATGATGGCGACAGCGATGCTGGTGATGATGAAGAAGATAACGAGGGAAAAGATGAAAATAATAGTGATAACGACAGTAACGCTGCTGCTGCTGCCAGCTATGAGGATGACAGTAAACATGGCTATGGTGGTGGTAATGGTGATGCTGAGGCAGCAGGACCCCAAATGTCCACAGTGAGTTTGCTACTGCTCCCTTTGAGATGTGCACTGAGTTCTCCTCTTCTCAAGTCCAGTGCTGCACTGGACTTTGGGACTTGTGTCTACTGGGAAGAATGAGATGGAAGAGGCTAGTTCATTCAGCACCTGGAGAGTCCTGCTAGATTCCTTTCTTTCTTGGACCACTTACTCATGAGAAGCCAGCTGCTTGTCACTAGGGTCCCTCAGAAGAGGTTTGCAAAGTGAAGAGCCAAAGCCTTTGATTGAGAGTCCTGTGTGTGTGTCCTCTTGGACATGCCCTTCGGCTCCACTGTAGCTATCAGATGAGATCATAGCCCAGGCAGCAGGACCATAGCCTCATCAGAGACACTGTGCCAACCATCTGACTGAGCAGCTGCTGGGCTTCCTACCATGGATTGGCGGTGATAGATGCCTGTTGTTTTAAGCTGGCAAGTCCTTGGGAAGTTTGTTATGCCATGTTAGATTATTAACACAGTATATTTCCCCAAGGATAGAAAGAGCTTCCAGAAAGCTTTATAAAGTTTAATGGCCACCTGCTTTTGATAACTTGGTAGAAAATTGGAAATGAAGAGAAGCCTGTCATGTCACTGGGATGTTTCTGCAACTGTGGCAAGCACACTGTGCAATTTGGGATTCCGTCCAAGCAGAATTATAAAGAAGATGAAGGGATGCTCATCATGCTTTCACAGAGCTTCTAGATCATTCTGCATGGCCTATTGGTACACTTGTCTACTCACAGGAGAGACAAAGCCCTCTAGCCAGACATGGTAGCACAGCCTGAGAGATCCCATCACCCTGGGGATAGCTCAGCCAGCTGAATGCCCCTGAGGGACAAGTGGCTGTGTGCGTGAGCACATGTATGTACCCACATACTTGTGTGCTCAAATGCAGCTGCCAGCTGACATGACCCTTGCACTACAGCTCCCTTCCATTCCACATTTGATGCTGGGCTATGATGAGTTCGTGGTCATGGCTAGTGGCAGTTGTTTGAACAAAAGTGAGGTCCCCTAGCTTCACGTGTGGCCTGGGTGTGTGCAGTGCTCTGAGCAACAGCACAGGGACCTCCCCAGCCTCACAAGGAGACACAGTGAGGTGCCACGTTGTCTTAAGCAGTCATTTCCTTTTGACTAGTGGGCCCTGAGTGTCTGGGAGATGAACATGTCTACCTGAGCATGGCCAGCTGAGCACAAATGGTAATGTTTTACTCCCTGTGGTGGTTTATCAGCAGCATGGTACCCTCATCTTGCTGAACTGTCCTATTACTTAGATGTGTCCAGATGATGATGATGATGATCAGTTAGAGAGGTATCACCTGTCTAGATGACTTCTCATCTACCCCACCTGGATAGGGCCACCCTGTCTGTCTGGCACTCCTTGGACCTCAAGAGGATGCCAGGGCCTCTCTGCACTGTCTACAGACCCCACATGGAACACATGTTCCTTCTGTGACTGTAGCTTTGGGACTTCTCACTGCCTGCCAGCACATTTGTCCATCTTCACCAGCAGCCGGGGGCACATTGCTCACTCTGTCCTCTTTCTGGAGCTGTAACCCTCCCCTCCCCAACAGAATCCTGCCCTCCAGGTCCCATATGACTTCATCAGGCACCCTTCTAAAGAGCCCTTGGTGGCCATGTGCCATGTGGCATTCTGGGCACTCACAGCTACTTCTGGGGCTTCCTCTTACTCTGTCACTCTCCTCTTCAGCCCTAGAGCCCTCTGTGCTGAGGCCTTTACACCCCTCATCCAGTGTTCACACAACTCTCAGGCCACTCCATCAGGGGGTCTGTACTAATTTGCCTCTATTGCTGTGATAACGTGCCCACTGAAAGCAACTTGGGGAGCAAAGGGTTTATTTCGGCTCACAGGTTACAGGCTATCACTGAGGGAGGCCAAGGCAGAAACTCAAGGCGGGAACCTGAAACAGGAACTGAAGCAGAGAGCACAAAGGAGTGCTGTTCACTGACTTGCTTCCCCAGTTTACTTAGTGAGCCTTCCTATACAGCCCAGGCCACCTGCCCAGGAATGGCACTGCCCACAGTGGGCTGGGCCCTCCTACATCAATCAGCAGTCAAGAAAATACCCCATAGACACACCCACAGGTCAGTCTGGGGGAAGAAATTTCTCATTTGAAGTTCCTCTTCCCAGGTGACTCTAGTTTGTGACAAAAAAAATAACCAGCACAGGTCTTGAGCCAACAATCCAACTGACGGCAGAGTAAATATTAGTAAAAGGGCTGGGGATCTGGTTCAGAGGTTAAAGTGCTTGTCATGCAAGTGTTGAAGACTGGAGTTTGGATCCACAGAACCCACATAAAGGCCAGGGAGGTGTGGCTGTCTTCCTGTGATTCTCACCTTGGACGGCAGACACAAGGCATCCACAGAGCAAGCAGGCTAGCAAGAGCTGGGTGAGGTCTGGGTGTGATTGAGAGACCCTGCCTCAATGAGTCATGTGAAGCACAACTGAGGTTACCCCAACCTTGGGCCTCCACACACATGTGCACACATATGCACCCACACTCACATATACATTCAAAAATATGCATATAACACACACACAACGAAAATGGAAAAAAATTAGAAAAAGCAGTGTGTCTGCACTGAGCAAACACATGGAGACATCTTTCTTGTCACTACGAAGCTACGAAGTATAACAAGTAACTGCACAGCACTTTGCCAGGGGTTTGAACCAGCGACCCCCATGCAATGATGACTGGGGATGAGTAAGCATGCTGTTTGCCAGCCCACGCCGCCCTCAGTACCGGGAACACTCAGGCGCAACAGGGAGCCTAGTCAAGCAGGGACTCATTTATTGCAGGTGTTATAGAGCTTATAAAGGCACCTGGAAATCCCCCCTCCCGCCCCCGAGGGTGTATCTTAAGGATGGTCACGCGCTGATCATGCACTCCTCAGCAGTGCGGAAGTATCCTTCAGACTTTTAAAACAAGTCAGGCTGTGCCCCAGTAACTTCCTCTCGGACCTCTGCAAGGTGGGGGCTTTAGGTCCCCACAGCACTTGCATTGCATTAGATGTTCTCCATCACCTGGAGATGACGTGAAACATGGGAGGATGTACATGGATGACGTACAGACAGGATGTGCACAAGTCACACAGACACTGTGTCACTTGACTCACTGACTTGGGCACCTGCAGACTCTGGTCCCTGTGGGTGGATGTGAAGCAAGGAAGGCACAGCTCTCATGTTTTGAGTCCTCCCCTCCCACCAATGTCCTTAGAGTTTCCTTTCTCACTATGAGCTTTGTCAGCCAGCTGCTGCCCATCAAAATCCCTCCCATGACTTTGGGAATGTGGCAAGCCCTCGTTAAGCCCTCCCTTTAGAAAAACATAATAGCATAAGGTGTTTGGATTTCTCCTTGTGTTTAAATCACTCCACAATCTCTGTGCAAATGCAGCAGAGTCACTCAACCGCAGCCTGTCTTTCCTCTGCCACAAAAACAGAAGCTGCCTAATCACAGGCCAATTTGTAGCCTAACTAGAGAGGTTGGACCACACCGTTCCTGTCTGGCAAGTCGGAACTTATTTGCCCATCAACACGCACACTGGGAAGAGGAGAGACATGATTCTGAGCATGTGATGTGAATTCACAACTGATTCTATGGAAGACAGTAGTCAGACATAACTCGGGCCCAAGGTGACCTTATCACCAGAATTTGTTCTGCTTGTCATTAGATGTATCACACCACATCACTCAAATTGGGAAAGGGACGAAAGCAAGACAGACACACAGCGGCATAATGGGGAGAAACAGTGATGCTACAAGACCTTCAGCTGGAGAGATGGGGGTTCTGTCACCCTTGAATCCATGTCCTAAGGCTCCATCCTTCTATTCCTCCACATTCTCTTCTACATGACACAGTGGGCATGTTTTTGTAATTGCAGCCAAGCTTCTTTTTGAAAAAGACTCCCGAGAGAGGAGTGTGGAAGGGTCAGAATATTGAAAGTAAAACCCAGAAGAGCAGCCAGTTTCCATCTGCCAGGTGGGTGACAGTTGGCTCAGTCCACATCCATGGCCTTGTTGGAGAATACTGCTAAGATGCGGTCCTGACTAGAAGCACTTAGAGCTGACCTGGGACACATGGCTATACCCCTGACGAGAGAGGTGAGAATGTAAGCACATTGGTCCTGAGGATGCTGGGGGCAGGAAGGGATGCTGAACACCCTCAGGGTCTGAGGTAGCATCCAGTCTTCAGCCCTTCTGCATCAAGAAGTCATGGAAAAGGCCCTGCCAAAATGTGGATGCTGTATCTGCATCCTACAAGCATCTGTCATGTAGTGGATACCTAGAAGGGTCCACTATCAGGTGGTGGGTAAGGCTGCAGATGAAAGTGTTACCTGTGCAGATGATGTCTGTTCTCTTCCCATTGTGCATACTGATGGGCAAATGATTTCTGACTTGCAGGACAGGAATGGCAGCTCTTATTCCAGGGTGGGGCAGTCAGGGAGGACACAGCCTCTTTCTAGGAGGGATGCATGCTGAAGTGGGAGGAAAGGTGTTTGCTTTGCCACTCAGCGATGCTGGGCACGGGGTCCCTGCCTGACTGTCTGAAGGGCCAATGCCAGGTCAGAGGGCTGTAGATGCTGAGCCCACAGGTCTGCTCTGCTCTCAGGTGGCAGAAAGATAATGCCGCCTTTGACAACAGGAGCCCCTGAACCAAGGGAGGGGAAGTGAGGGATCCTTTCTCAGGAGAAGGGTCCACTGTCTCCAGAGGTCTCTGGTCCCCAGCTGCTCTGTGTAGTTATCTCCACACCTGCTCTCCCAGGGCCCAGGGCCAGCTGCAGAGTGCTACATGAGTGAGGGGCAGGTGTGGCTTCAGCTCTTAGCAGCTAAGAAGCTGGAAAGGTATGTTTTGTTACATCAGGGCCACATAGCACTGAGAACCACCATCCACAGTTCACAGACAGGGAAACTGAGGCTCGGGCAACTTCAATGAGGGAGATGCTGGTCATGCGAGGACTTTTGACACCGATTCCCTATGCTGATTCTTTGCAACCACCTGCCTTACACACAGCTCTAAGATCTATTCCCCAGATTCTCCCTCTCCAAATTCCTCCACAGCCCAGAAAACTCTTGTTAGACTTTCTAAAACGCAGCCCATTCTGCATGCCTCCCAAATGGGAAATGCATTGTGTATTTCTCAATAGTCTTCCTCCATCTGTGAGGAAACGAACAGGCTGCCCTTCTGCACCAACAGCACCAGGGGGAACATGGAGGAGGTGTCAATTCAGAATCAGTCAGTTAACACTAGGCAAGCCTGAGATTGGAGGGGCCTCAGACCAATAGCTCATTCATGCCACCAGGAAGTAAACCTCATCAAGTCCAGCATATACTTGATAGAGGCCCCAAAGGCAATTTCCAAATGTGCACAGAGAGCAGCACTAAGGACAGGGGACGAGTGTCAGTAGGCTAGATACAGTGTGTGCAGCTGAAGAGGCTCAGTTCCTTCCAGCTGATCTGAAGGTAGAAAGAAGGCAATGTGGCCACCTGCCAGCCCAGGGGGAAGGGAAGAAGTGGTTCATGGCATGGTCATGGAGGGCTGGCAGGGCCTGGCTCTTCTGCCCACTACTGATTTACACAGTACGCGACTGTGGAACATGAAGACACCTCTCAGTGGCCTAGCTCGTCCTTAGAGTGCTTTGCTGCCAGCCAGGCTCAAAATGCCAATACTGTGCCTCAGCTGTCCCAAGGGAGGGAAGAAAGGAGGGAGGGAGGAAGGGAGAGAGGGAAGGAGGGAGGGAAGGAGCAACACCACAACTCAAGCTTGGGGTTTAATGGCAGTTAGGGGACAGCTGGAAACCAAAGTCTTTAAACCCAGGAGAAGGACATGGCCCCCTGCAGGTGTAATGACTAGAAATCCCTGATGGAAAAACGAGCAGAGGAAATGATATGCAGTGTTTGAGCCTCGGACACTTCAGATAAGGTAGGAGCATCACCTTCTATGCTCCTCCTCCCAGGGATGAAGGTCCCTCCCAGGAGAAAGAGGACTGGACATGAGGTCGCTCCCAGGTGAGTGTCTCTGAAACAAGCCTCTGCCCACTCCCCTACAGCAGCTCTGACGACCAGGGGTCTGCTGGGAGCAAGAATCTACCAGGAGTGGAGGAACCTGAGGGCCTGGACAACCTTTTCAGGACCTGATTACAGTGAGATCAGGGTTCTGTGACTACATAGATGGGTAACTGCTGTGGTAATGAAAGGCCTTGGACAGAGGGCATCAGAGGGACCCCTCGGGTGGGCAGGGCCATTTGGGTGGTGGTGAGGATTGGCTCTACCTCATATTCTTGAACTAAAGACCTGATTTACCACTAGTGTGATGTAGTTGGAGATAAGGACCTTGATGGAGATGACCGAGGAGGACCCAATGTGGTCCTTGAGGTATCCCTCATCTAATTACATGGCAGCTGTCATTGTAAGAAGAGGTGGAAATGGAAGTGATCAGAAGGGTTGCTGCACAGGGGTGAGTCATTCAGAGAAAGAAGAAGATCCCAGGTTTCAGGGACTGAGGGTTAGGAGGATCTGTGTAACCACGGATTAAGCTCTGTTCTTGACACTCTCTGCCTAAGACATTCTGTTTTGAAACCTTATTCACTCTATCACCTACCTACCTCTCTATCATTTACTATTTACTTGTCTATCATCCATCATTGGGCTATCCATCTATTACATATATCTATCTATTCATTACTTATCCATTCATCTATCTAATATCCATTATATACCCATCCATCTATTCTGTACCTACCTATTCAGCTTTCTATATAATAATCTATTTACCCATCTACCTATCTACCTGTCTCTCTCTCTCTTTCTACCTACCTACCTACCTACCTACCTACCTACCTACCTATCTTTCTCTCTCTCTATCAATATAAACATAATGTCATCTATCTCCCTTAATGGCATATTGGTGATCAATCAAGCATTCTGGCATACAATGTAAGTAAGAACTGAGCTACAGACCATGTAACACCACAAGGTTGGGGTTTAATAATGGTGAAGAGACAGTGTTGAAAGTAAAGTCTTCAATATAATCCTACAGATATGGACCAAAGAGGAGAGTGTGGGGGCCTCTCCAAGCCTAGACCCCAGGCCAGGTTAGATACTGATGCAGGGCGCCAGGTCTTTGGCAGCCAGCCACAGGCTAATAGAAAGGACAGACAGCCTGTATGGAGCTTAATACCCTAGTGTGTGGGCTGCACACTGTTTTCTCCTGAGGCTAGGCTGGTTCCTTAGTCCCAGGAAAGCAAAATAATACCATGGCACTTGTTGCTGTTTAGGTTGAACACAGAAGGAGAGGCAGCCTGGCTATAGACTACCACCCCTGTGTGTGAGTCCCACACTGACGTGATTCAATTCCAGGGCCAGAGAAAAAACCCCAACACAGGAACCTACGGCCACCAAGGAAGACAGGCTACATCCGGAACCAACCTCCAGACACCCCAACCCAGGGAACAGAGCCTGGGCTCCCCATCAGTAGATCAAGGGCCCAGGCTTGATCACCACCTTGGCACTGTCTTGAAGTCCCTTGTCCCGGCCTCCCGGCAGCCAGCCCTGGCCTTCACCAGGGAGGAGTCCCCCGGCTCACTCCACCACTGGACAACATCCCCCAGCACCAGCCCCGGCCTCCAAACGCTGGACGTCTTCAAGCACGGCAACCAACAGCCAGACCACAGCCGGGTCAGGGCGAAGGCGAGGCTTGAAAGGCTGGCACCCCAAAGGCCTCCCGGCAGGGACCAAAACACCCCTTGACATCTGATGGACACGACCCTCGCAAGGGGACGGGGGACACCCAGGGACGTGCCCTGTGGCCTGATTTCCACCCAACAACAAGGCCTCCCTCCCTCACTGCCCCCATGCCATCGTGTGGGGCCCCAAGGTGCGACCCTGCTGGACACTGAGATGCACCAACCTCTCCCAGAGGGTCGAGGAGCCTGGCAGGGTGAGAACAGGCAGGGTGTGTGGGCTGCACCCGGAGTTGATCGCTGCCCAGGCCCCGTCTTGACTTCCCTAGCCCCACACTCCCTGCGGCCACCCTTGGCCCTCACCGCGGAGGAGTCAGGGCTCTCTCCGCAACCAGAGGACAGGCCCCCAGCCCCCGCCACCCAGTGCCACCCGTTCTGAAAAGCCGCTCGCCGACACCCGGGTGTCGCGGTGGTACCCAAAACCGCCTTGGGTGACACGAGGCTTGCCAGGCTGGCACCCAACACTCCCGCCGACGACATGGACCCAACAAACCACCGCGAGACTTCTCACGTGTTCTACGCACCTCGACCGAAATCCAAGGGCCCCCGCCCCGCCCTGTGGTGCCCCAAGGCCCGATCCCACCCGGACAGCGAGATGTCCCGACCTCTAAGGAGGAACCGGTAGGCTGGCAAGGCGGGAAACAGCGGGTACTCTGCCCCCACCACCCGATGCCGGGCCGGGTGCTGAGGTCCAGCGGTCCCAGGGCCACACGCCGGAGCCCTCCCATTGCCCGCGGGGCTGAGCCGACATGGAACAGGGCTCAGGAAAATTATCCAAAAAGAAGCCGGGGCCGGCAAAGAGCAGCCAGCAGCCCGGGCACACCCTGACCCGGGAGTGTGGACAAGGACAGAGGAGCCCGGCCAGCATCCCTGATCCGATAGGGCCCAGGCCGAAAACCCCAGAAAGGGCGAGAAGCCTGGGCCCTCCAGAGAGGAGCAAAGAGAAGCCAGGGCTATTCTGTGACGCAATGGCAGCCAGGACCGAGAAAAACAGAACAGACAAACCAAAAGACAAAGATGCCCAGGCTGAACAAGGCAAAGGGCCCAGGCAAAAACCCTGCAAAACAGGAGCCGGCGGCCACCGAGGAATGCACAGCAGCCGTAGACAACGATGTCCCCACGAAGTCCAGGCTGAGGCGGTGGGGCCCAGCCGAGCATGGACAGGACAGAGCCCAGGAAAAGAGTCAGAAGACAGAAGCCTGGGCCCCAACACGTGACGCAAAACAGCCCGGACCCAGACCGGACCGGCCCATGCCCGAGGAAGCGACCAACCGACCAACAGACCGACCCCAAGCCACCCCGTGCAAGGAACAGAGCCTTGGCTCTGCATCAGTGGACTAGGGCCCAGGCTGAAAAGTCCGAAGGGAGAAGCCTAGGAAAAGAGTCAGAAGACAGAAGCCTGGGCCCCAACACGTGACGCAAAACAGCCCGGACCCAGACCGGACCGGCCCATGCCCGAGGAAGCGACCAACCGACCAACAGACCGACCCCAAGCCACCCCGTGCAAGGAACAGAGCCTTGGCTCTGCATCAGTGGACTAGGGCCCAGGCTGAAAAGTCCGAAGGGAGAAGCCTCTGCCTGACGGAGACAGGGGCCTACAGCAGCCCCTGAAAAATACTGAGAGGGACAAGGATGCCTGGGCCAGAAACGCACAGGGCCAAGGCCAAATCCCCAGAAAGAGGAGCCTGGGCCCACCCAGGAACATACTGCAGTCCTGGACAACGATTTCCCCAAGAAACCTCTGCCAAGGTGATGGGGCCCAGGCAAAGACGACATGGAGAAAACAGCCTAGGCCCACAACCGCCGGACCCACCCCAAGCCACCCCCCGTCCAGGGAACACAGCTCGGGCTCAGCATCAGTGGACCAAGGGCCTAGGCTGAAAAGTCGAGCCAGGGAGGCAGGGAGCCGGGGATGCAGGGAGGGAGGGAGGGAGGGAAGGATGGAGGAAGGGAGGTCAAAGAGCAGACAGCATCCCAGGCACATTCCCCTGAGTGTGGACAAGGACAGAGGGGGCCGGCCAGCATCCCTGATCCGATAGGGCCCAGGCTGAAAACCCCAGAAAGGGCAAGAAGCCTGGGCCCTCCAGAGAGGAGCAAACAAAAGCCAGGGCTATTCTGTGATGCAATGGCAGCCAGGGCCAAACAAACACTGAAAGACAAAGAGAACTGATGGAAACTGCTGGGTTCAGAGGGTCTCAAATATCAGTGAGTTTGAAATATAGGAGACATTGCAATGTTAAGTCATGGAGATATGGTATCTCCAATAATTGGATCATCCTAATAAAAGCTTTTATTATATTTCTGCAGTGGGTCTGCTATCATGTGTTGTGCTGTACTTAGCATGTGGTGTCTTACATATCCATCCATGCACACCTCCATCAATCCAGCCAAGAACCCTTCCACATGTCTATTTATATATTATCATGCTATTATGTTATATATCATCTATCTTGTATCTATCATCTATCATCATCTATCTGGTATCATCTATCATCTGCGCATATGTATGTATGTATGTATGTATGTATGTATGTATGTATGTATCATCTGTCTATGTATCTATGTATCTATCTATCATCTAACCATCTATCATCTATCTATCTATCTAACATCTATCATCTATCTATCTATCTATCTATCATCTATCTATCTATCTATCTATCTATCATCTATCTATCATCTATCTATCCTTCTATCATCTAACATACATCTATCTATCATCTGTCAGTCTGTCTGTCTATCATTTATCTATACTAGCAT
>NW_008328329.1:300178-371882 GCF_000622305.1 Nannospalax galili
ACTGGATCTGGGATTAACTGAAATGAGAGAGATCTTCTTGATTGGATCATCTGAAGATGGAAGACACACCCTAAATGTGGGTGTTACCTTCTGATGGCAGCCCGTATAAAAGGCCAAGGCAGAGGAGAATGCCTGGCTTCTTGCTGCTTGCCCTTTCTCTCTCGCCGGTGAGTTCGTCTTCCTGCTGTAGACTGAAGACTGGCTGATCTTTTGGAATTTGTCAGACCTTAGGTGCCAGATTGGGACTACTGAGACATCCAGATTCTCAGCCTCTCCAGTGTGGTGCAGCCATTGTTCGACTACTCAGACTCTATCCTGTGAGCTAATCTGATAAATCCATTCTACCGGTTCTGTTTCTTTAGAGAACCCTAACTAATACATCAGGTATGTTCCTCTACTCTCCACTTTTTTTTTTGAGACAGGGTAATCCGGGGCTCAGATTAGTACTAAGGAAACCACCCACCACATGTGGGACAACATGAGCATTTCTTCATGTGTTCACTCAGTCATCCAGGAAGAAGTTTGGCTGAGGACGGGACACAGAGGAGCAGGACCTTAGTCTCACAAGCTCATATCCAATCCTAAACAGAAAAGAAGGTGGGTTGAACCCTTACTTGAAAGTAGCCTGAGCTGAACCATGAACAGAAAGCAGCCAGGGCTAACCTCTGATTACAGAGCCTGGAGTACATACTGAAAAGAAAGGAACCTAGGCCAAACCCTGAGCTAGAATGCCCAGACCTCATCCTGATCAACAGACTCCAGGCAGCATCTGAACTGAAACAAGCCTAGCGCTTACCCTGACCTCAACAGAGCCCAAGGTAAACCCCAGACGGCACGAAATCCAGACCTAACTCTAACCTCAATGAAGCCTGGACCACACGCTGAACTGACTGGAGTTCAAGCTGATCCATGACCCTCAACAGTGCCTAGGCATCATCCTCAACTCAATAGAGCCCAGACTTCAACAAAGCCTGGGCTACAGGCTGGACTGAGCAGAGCCTGGGCAGAGAGCTGACATAAACAGAGTCCAAAGGTGCCAAGGCTAAACTCTGATCTCAAGAGAAGATGGAGCATACACTGTGACTGGAGCCCAAGCCAATCGCTGACCTCAACAGCGTCAGGCCTCACCCATCCTTCACCACAGTCACTAAGATATCAACAAAGCCCGGACTATATGCCTAAAAGAAAGGAACCTGGGCTGACTCTAATGTCAAGGGTGTGTAGCCTACATCCTGACCATATGAGAGCCCAGACCATACAGTAACATCAAGGTATCCCTGACCAGTCTACCACAACCACGTAGCCTGGTATCACCTGAAATTCAAGAGTGGGTGAGCTGAGTTCTGGCTTTGTCTGGGACCAGGCCACATCCTCACATCAAGAGCGCCATGATCACATCATGGCTTTGATGAAGTCGAGACCACACCTTGACCACCAAACAAATGGGGCAGACCTTAACTTGAGGATATTTGGGTACCCTGACATGATCTGAGCCCAGGACTTATTTTGACCCCAACTGATCATGAACCACACAATGGCCTCAATGGTGACTCAGTAAAAACTGTGCCAACTAAGAAGCTTAACTATCAAGGGTTCTTAGGTACAGTCATCAAACCATAGGCCCTATCCTGACATTTAAGGTTAACTGTCTATTCCTTGATGAACAAAAGCCTGTGCCCACCTCAACTTCACAGGTGTATGGGTCACACCCTGTCTTCATCTGAGTCCAGCCCACATCATCACCTAAAGGGAGCCAAACCCTATCATGCCTTCAGTGGTGCCTAGGCCACACCCTAAACATCAAACAATCTGGGTACACCTTAACATCAAGGGTGTGCAGGTTGCATCCTGACATGATCTAAGCCCAGGACTTATCCTGATGTCAGCTGAGGGCCCAACCAAAACCATGGGCCTCTAGACATGCCTTGACCATTGAAGAGTCTGCCTATTCTTGATTACAAGTTTATTTGGTCCACAAACTGACCAATCAGAGTCCAAGCCACAATAATGACCTTAAACATTGTGGGAAACTACCTGACAGCATCTGGGTGACTGGGGTGCACTCAGAGTGGGCCATAGCTGATACTCAAAGGACTGATGCCAACTGCCTAAAGAAACCTCAACTCCACTTTGACCTATTAGAGGCCCAGTACACTGACATGGAACCTGGGTTCAACCTAACTCTCAACATAACATATGCAGCCATTGATCTCATGATGACCAAAGTCCTCTCTTGGCATCCACAATTGCCTGAACCCCTGTCCACTAACACCTTAACAACAAGGCTGATATAATCTGAGTACAATTGATCACCTGGCCCCAGTCAAGGCCTCAGTGGGACTCTCCACACACCTTGACTTCAGAGGAGTGTGTTCACTCTGATTTCAAGGTTACTTATTACCTGACCATGTCAGAGACCAGGAAGCATGACCATAAAGATTCTAGAAAACCACCTGGCTACATTGGTGACTGGACTGCACACAGACTGGAATGCTGCAGGTCCAGAGACTAATCACAATTTATCTTGGGCTATCTTTAGCCACCTACATAGCCATTCCTTGCTGCCTCTGTGACTAACAGATAAAATCTTTTGGAATGTATTAACAAAACACCAGCTTCCACCAACCAAAAGGCTGAGTGTCACCAGATAGCATCTGAGCGGTAGAGCTGAGCTTTCTCTTTTGCTGTAACCACTTACTTAATGTTTCCACCAATGTATTTGAAGTATCTTGATTTATGGCTTTCCTTTGTTCTGGGACTATAAAAACTTCATGAAACTGTTAACACGCTGGAACATGGAATCCGGGGTAACCTGAATCTAAGTTCTCAGCCCATGGTCATTCATATTTGGCTCCAGAATAAACCATCTCTTATCCCTTTTGAGGAGGGAGTTGTGCTTTCTCACCAACGAACCCCTCCCACTCAGTCCTTCCTTTGTTAATTGCAGACAAATCTTTCAAGAGAACTAATTCTGCTACTAGCAAAGAATTGAGGCATTTCTTCCTTTTGCTGTGATTAAGGTAAGAAACCAGCTATTCATAGGAGTTGAAAAATAATGCATGTCTATTACAGCCAGTCATCCAGATGTTCAACCCCAAAGGGACATGTCCCTTAATCCTCACTGCAGACTGCTAATTAGGACAAAAAGTGAACAAAAGAATTCAGGGCACAATAGCCAGGGTGGAGGGCTTCTGCTTAGAAACCTGTCATGTCACTAGAGGGCTCAGTCACCTCTACCTTGGTGATGGGGAGAGTTGTGGCGACGGAGCCTGTCACAGTGTGGTCTCGAGCTGCAGCCTTGGCACCCCAACCATCTGTGCATAGATGTGCAGACATTCCTCTGCCAGGAGAGCCACTCCATGTGTCTTTCTGCTCCAGTTTTCCTCAGGAGGAAGATGCTATCTGCATCAGCATCCAGCTTTCCAGAAGAAGAAATTTCTGCCAGTGTTGCGATGGGCAGCCTCTACTCTTCAAGGGTAGGGCAGGGCTATGTGTGTTTGAATATCACACATGTGGAACTGGTGGACAGACTGGAGTGAGCTGGGGATGGGGAAAGTGGGCTGTGGATGCTGCTGAGTCATCGAGGACCTGAGGCTCTGGTGGAAACTCCTTCCGCTACTGCTTGCTAAGGTACCAAGGAACCATGTGGCTGACTTCTTTTCTGAAGGTCATTAGACAGTCCCAACACACACACACAGACACACAGACACACACACAGACACACACACACACACATCAGATTAGCAGACAAAATGGTTCCCATGGCAACGATTGGACAAGGGCACTGCTGCAATCAGCATTAATTTAAAATATTTTTCCTGAGTCTCCTTGGAGTCGGTTTGTGAACACAAGTGCTTGCCAGCTCTAATCCATGGCACCCTTTGAAATTCCATCCAGTGTGTGTATTGAAACTGAGCCAATTTACTGAGAAGAACTGTGTGGGTCCAGAGGAGCTGGCAAGACTGTGTTTACCAATTAATTTTTTTATGATGTAAATGCTGCGCCCCATGCAGCAAGAATAAAAGCTAGCTGCACTCAATATGAAACTGTTAATTGCATTTTCAGAGACACAGCTACAAGGTGAAACTAATCACACAGATGATAACGGGCTCCACCACCTACAGTGCACTGCCTTGCACTTCGACTAATCTGTATTAAAATAGCCCCCTTGGTCTTTGCAGGAAAGAAAAACATTGCAGTTAGTATAACCTTCCACTTTTAAAGAGAAAAATGTGTGTATGTGGGAAGCAATATAAAGGATAATTTTCATTTAAATTGGATTAATACTGTTAACAAACACCATGGCAAAGGGCAGGGTGGTTAGCTCAGAAGAGCTTTTTTTTTTTGCTGTAAAATTATAGACAGGCACAGTTGGAGTGAACGCCAGCACATCTGTAAGTGTGGTGCAACGTGAACAAGCTTGTTTAAGAAAGGCCATGACAATTAGCAAAGGCTGGCTTTCCCAGCTGGGAACAGCAGAAGTCTTTCTAGAAAACAGGAGGGAGCATCCTGGGTGCCCACACCCCGAGAACCGCAGCAGCTGGCCCACCCTTTGTGGGAGGCCAGAGGCATGAGGAAGGGTCTTTGCTCAGCTCCATCCTCTACTTATGTAACTAGTTAGATATTAGCAGGCTTGGAGGTCATTGGAGATGAACCTCTCCCTCCTAATCAGCAGCTTAAAAAACCAGGGCAGGACTCTGGTCAAAAGAATGGGATCTGAGTTGTGTCTCTTGCCCTGAGTGTGGAGACTTGACATTCTGAACTGCCTAGAAGATCATTAATATGTAATTACCTAAAACCTTATGAGACTGCTCTCTAGCCAGAGGCTTTCACCTCACTGTCCCCTTAAGAGTTAATTCAAATGGTCCTATCCAAATGGTAACCTTAAAAAGAAAATGTTCCTAGGGAAAACTGTTTTAGAGGCTTTAGAAATGATACAACAGGGGGCTGGAGAGATGCTCAGTGGTTAAGAACACTGGTTGTTCTTGCAGAAGACCCAGGTTCAAATCCCAGCACCCACATGGCAGCTAACAACTGTCCATAACCCCAGTCCCAGGGGGATTCAACAGTCTCTTCTGTCTTCCTCGGGCACTGCACGACATAGGTGCACTTACCTACATGCAGGCAATACACTCATACACATAAAATAATAAATAAAATATAAAAAAAGAAATGATACGATAGAGGATCTCTCCCAAAAGGGGTCTCAGGAGTAGACGGGCTGTGGGACCGTCACTCTCAGGGCTTCACCCCACGTCAAGCTGGAACACTGAGATGGGCCCTGGACGGCCACAGAGGGGATGAAGGACACACAGGCACACTGCTCCCAAAACACACAGGAAGTTTCAAATGCAGATAGTGGAGCTCCTAGGAAGGAGCCACCTCAGGTCTGTGAGCACCAGGATCTGCACACAGGTGTATATGAGCTTGGAAGTGGAACCACCCTACAGGCGCAGCAGAAGAACCACCTGTCAACATCCTCTGGTCTCCTGGAAGGCATTTCCTTCTCTTCCCTCCTTTTTGTTCCTAGTATGATAGTAGATCACTGCAGGTGCAGAGATGAACTGAACTTCAGTCTCGGCTCAGCAGCCAGTGTCAGAGTCTCCAAATCCATCCTCTTGGTGCAGGAGGGCACCTTCTCCCTGGTGCCTAAGTAATCTGTTGGCCAGAGCCATCGTCGCATATCTATTTTGGGGAGATGAGTGAGATTGCATTCGAAGATTCCCATAACGTTCTTCACTCTCAAGACCAAGATCAGGTGAGCAGTTTACAGATGGTAAAGGGGGGTTTGAAGAACCAGCCCCATCCCTGCCTGAATGAACACCCAGAGCTGAGCGCATGATACTCACTGCAGAGTGCGTGCGGGGGATCTGTGTGCGGAGCGATGGGCATGGAAGGCTGATGCACGTCGTCATCAGGAAGGAGCGGCACTGGCACCAACACATTGTGATCTAGCCAGCAACATGAGGGCACTGGCAAAATAGGCTGTTTTACAAATAGAATCTGATGGTTCATTTTCAAAGGTGCCTCAAGCCAGCTTAGGTCCACTTACAAATGAACAGAAAACAGCAGACTCCTGCTAATGCCTGTCAGTTCTAGCCAATCACCACCACCCAAACTCTGCTAAGCTACCTCCTCCCTCCAAAAAACAGAAGTTTAGAATAGAAAATGAATAAAAGTTAAGCTTGCCTGCAAGGTCATGCATCTGATAAGCTGCAAAATAAACAGGACATAAAAACAGAGATGAACCCACACCGTTTTTGTTGAGAAAAAAATAGAGGGAAAGATGCACATGAGTGTGGGTATAGTACACACGAGCACGGAGCACAAGACATACATGAGAGTGGAGTGCACAGAAGTGTGGGGTGCACATGGACACAGAGTGCACAGGCTGCACGGGAATGTAAGGTGCACAGACACACAGAAGGTACATAGAAGCCTAGGGGTACAAAGGAGCATAGGGTGCACAAGTGTGCGGTAAGCAGGAGTGTGCTGTGCACACAAGGGCAAGGTGCACTTGAGTACATATTACACAGGAGTGTGGGGTATAGGTGAGTGTAAACAAGAATGTTGGGTGCACACAAGTGTAGGGTAAACAGGGGCAGGGCATGTGGTACACAAGGATGTGAGGTGCGCAGGAGTGTGGGGTGCACATAAACGAGGGGTGCCCGTGAGTATGGGGTTCACACTGGTGTGGGATGTGTGTGGGTATGGAACACACAGGTGTGCACACAGTTGTGGGGGATGCACAGGTGTGGGGGATACATATGGGGCATACCAAAGTGTGGATGACTGAACTGGCTCTGGTCGGCCTGAGCACCCCTGTAGACACTGACAGGTCTGGTGTCAGCTGAATTCCTTCCATGTCAGGACAGTCTCACAGCAAAACAACCAACAGATGTGCTACCTCTGGCTATGGATCAAGAGAAACCTCTGGTTCTAGGGGTATTTAGTAAATGTGTTTGTCACTAAAATATGCTTATAAATATTACTTATAACATTCAAATATTTGCTAAGTTAATGCAAAGTCCAATTAAGGAGCATTTAGTTGACCCATGACAGAGGAAGCAGAGAGACAAGAGCCATCCCTCCAGGCCTCCCCATGGGTGAAGGAATGGGGTTAAGTCATCAGGATGCTGGGTGTCAGGCCATGCAGTGGAGTTGCATATGGAGTACAGTGACACGTCTCTGATACAATGGAGAAGCTCATTTTATGTCATTATTTCTTCTTTAGTAACTTCTAAAAGATTCAAGACATAAGGACTGTTAAGTAGAAAAATAAGTGGTTTATCTTCAGGGCCCATTGCATCAAGGTCTACACATAGAAAACCAGGCTAGGATAGGAAGGGGAGTTGAGTGATCCCATGTCCTGGTCTCAGTGCACTCCATGACACAGCCCTGTCAGCTGCTGTCTCAGCAAACCCAACATAACCACAGCCTCAGCCTAAGTGGCTGGAACTGCATGGCCCTGGCATGGAGGTCCCCAGTATGCAGGATTCTGCACGTCAGCTGTTCCCAAGCACCCTCCTCTTCCAGGAGGCCGGACACTGTTCCTCACAGTCCATAGTCCATTCTTTGTCTTCCAATCTGCCTCCTTTAGTCAACACTAGAAATGCGGTGGGCACTCCATGCTAAGCATCTGCATGCGTGGTTCAGTCTACCGTGGCTCAAAATGTTTTCTTAAATGCATCTATATTGAAGAGACACTTTTTTCTTGTCAGGATTCCCTAGGTCACACAGTAAGAGACAATTTCTAGAGTATTTGTGCTGTATGCAGTATTACAAGCCATCTAGAAATGATTTAAAGCACACAGGAGAATGTACACAGGTTCTGTGCAAATACAGCAGCATCTCATACCCAGGGCTGGAGCATCTGAGAATCTTGTACTGTGGGTATCCTAGATGCTTCTTCATTGCTGTGACAAAACACTCTGACCAACACCAGCTTGGGGAGGAAAGGGTTTATTTGGCTCACATCTCCCAGGTCACAGTTTATCAGTGAGGGAGCCCAAGGTAGGAACTCAGGGCAGGAACCTGGAGGCAGGAGATGAATCACAGGCTATGGAGGAACACTGCTTACTGGCTTGCTCCCCTGACCCCTGCTCAGCCTGCTTTCTTATTCAACACAGGCCCACCTGCCCAGGGTGGTACCACTTACAATGGGCTGGGCCTTCCCACATCACTCAACAATCAAGAAAATGTCCCACAGACATGGCCACAGGCCAGTCCAATGGAGGAAATTCCCCAGTTGAGGCTCCCTCTACCCAGGTATATCAAATTGACAACTATATCCAGCACAATGGGGTTGGGGATTCACCCTACTTGGATGTCAAAGGATACCCATCTACTCACAGAGGATGATGGGAGTGAAATGAGAGGCTCATACTGGGGCTTCACAGATCTTTCCCAGGGTAAAATCAGCAAGGCATGTTAACTTCTGATGTGGCTGATGAGCTCCTACGGCCACGTGGCTAAATCCAAGATGATGGCAGAAATAAAGGGGACCCATAAAAAGAGCAAAAGCTGAGGGTTATGTCACCTAGGTAGAGGCCACCTCGGAGTGTGTGCTATCAGCACAGGCTCTGGGAGTGGAGGCTGGATGGGGGTCACACTCAGCCCCCCAACAAAATCTCCCCATTCCTCGATCCCCTCTTTGCTCTGCAGAGATGGAACGCCACCCTCAACCATGTTCCCCCTTGCCAGCACTTGGGGAAGCCATCTCATGTGCTGACCCAATGGTGGCTGGAAGAGAAATTAACTTCCCTCTACTGCCCTGAGGCAACTCGCTCCCTGGATCTCTGTGCTTACAATCCTGGGGCATTTCCAGCCCACCTCACTGCAGCTTTGCAAGGCCCATGTGCTTTATTTTCAGACCCTTCTCCCAAGCAAATCCTTCACCTCACTCATATCTGTCACTTGTCTCTGAATTTTTCCTGCGTGCTGACGACAGGAGTTTTAAATGCCTGTATTTGCTTTGTTAGAGCACAGAGGGCATTAGGAAGGAGCTGAACACCACAGAAATAAGTGAAAACATGTTCAAAAGTCTTAGGTGGAAGCAGCAGTTGAGGAGGAAGAAGGAAAAAGCATCAGAAGGTGGTTAACACTGGAAATCCACGGAGGCCTTGGAGTCTTAGGTGGAAGCAACAGTTGAGGAGGAAGAAGGAAAATGCATCAGAAGGTGGTTAACACTGGAAATCCACGGAGGCCTTGGCCTTCAGCTATGAGAGAATGGAGGTCTGCAGTTTAAGGGCCCCGGTTCCTGCATTTCACGACACCCAGAAAGACTGTGAGAACTGTAACCTTGGTTCCAATAAAATTTTATTTACAAAATCAAGTGGCTGCTTATGGGCCAGAATTCAGACCTCTGCTCTGGGTACTGACAGTCTTGAAGCCCAGAATGAGGTGACCTTGCGAGATCCTCAAGGGAACGGAGAGAAGGCTGGTGAAGTCCCCACAGTCCAGAGTGCAGCCTCAGGCTGCTGTCCTTCTGCCAAGGGACTAGACAATGGTGGGTCTGGGAGCGGTCCCTGAAAGCCCCTGGTAGGAAAGGTTTCCCACACGACAGTGTTTGCTGCCTTCAGCCTCTTTCACAGATGAAGCTCGAGGAAAGCACTGGGAGCAGTCACAACTGTGTTGGTAGCCTCTTGCTGACAGCATGCTGACACCAGGGGTGGTGCCCTCCTGCCCCGCCCCCAGTGCCTCCACACTCAGAGCACACTCCTTCACCAGGTTTTCTGTGACTAGACTGCAGGTCTCCCTTCAACAGGAACTGACTAGCACCTCCTGCTTTCATTCCACTAGTCCCTGCGGGATTGACTGAATCAAGGCTTAGGGACCTTGAAGCTCGTGGCCAGGCCTTTTGTGTAGGTGGCTTATGGCATTTAAGGGCATAGCCAAGGAGATGACTCTAGCTTGGACTCACACAGCCCAGATCAGAAGAGCATCCTATGGGTCAGCCAGGAGCCCAGCACGCTTCCTGGAACCGCAGGCATGGCACCGGATGGGCTACTGGGGCGGGGGGCAGGAAGAAAAACAGACTCTTGGCCCACCGTCAGTCTCGGCCCTCAGAGCAGCGCTGCCAACACGGGATGTCACCTCCTTTGCCACTGCAGGAGAATGAAGGATCATGAAGCGGTGGGGTCCCAGATGGTAGACATGAACTCCTCACTAACTTTAATGAAAAAGCACCCTGGACTTTGTCCTAGCATCCGCTAATTGCTGATAAACAGAGGATCCAGTACTAAGCATGCTAGGATGCTGGGCTATCAACAGGTCATGAACCAGAACCACAGCTGTCTATGACCCATTATTGGTAAACCATCAAAAAGTATATCAAAGACAGCTATTGTAATGCCCGGCTAGTGACACATCTTGGGTTGCTAGTCACCAGAGACTTGTTGAACCCTTCTCTGACTCTCAGGTAAAGGGGCCCCCAGGGCAGGAGGACTCAGCCTGTGTGGGCCTGCAGGTGGGGACCTGCTCTGGCTCTATCTGGGGGCTGCTTCCTCATCTCTCTTCTACATTGGAGGGCATCGCTGGCAGTGCTGGAAGGGGACAGTTCAGGAGACTCGCAGCCATCAACCCAAGTATGACACCGACTCTGGGGAGTCAACACAGGCGGCTCTGATTCAGCTGCTGGTCCATCCCGGAAAGCCACATTAGTCACTTCATCCTGGGGTAATCCATGGATGATCCCTCCAAGTAAGATCCCCTCCACAAACCTCTGTAGCTTAAGGATTTTTAGTAAAATGTGTACATCTGAATTCTTTGTGTGCATGTTCATGTGCTGGTACATATGTATGTGCACATGCATACACATGTGTATGGAGGTCAGAGGAAAACCTTGGGTGTTCTTCAGGAACTGTCCCACAGAGTAGTGTCTCAAAAATAACAGATCTTTCTATAGAAAGTGAAAAAGAAGCGAAACAAAACAAAAATCTCCCGAGGACTTGGGAATCACAGCACCCCAAGGGTCTCCCAGTGTCTGGATGTTTACAGTTAGTATCAGGCTTTCTGCACAGTAGGTCAGTGCAGCCAGGCTTTGGAGTGATGGGTGCCAAGGGAAGCATGCCTACATCCCACATCCCAGTCACACATGAGGCAAGGTTCAAGAAACATGCAGCTCTGCTCTGAGGGGACCCTATCGACTACCCAGCTTCTTGGGAACCTGGGTAAGAGGGGGCCCAAGCAGGACATTTGGATAGATGCAGCCGCCAACGGGATCCTAACCCAACCTTTAGATATTAGGTGTATTTAATATCTAAGCCCACTCTCAATGTTTATAAGATGAAACTAGTGTGTCCTCACAGTATGATATGCTTGGCTAGTTTCTATCCTCAGTGGAACCTTGAGCCTGCTCCTGACCATCTCTACTCACAGCCCACTTCGAAACATGTGGGGCTGCCAGATGTCCCACTTGGGTCTACTTGTCTCATGGGAACAAATGCCCCTTGTTACAGGAAACAAGGCCTGACTCTACCAGGACACACATGAACACTGGAACCGTCAGGAGCTCGGTGGATTGGCTAAATGTTGACAGTAAGGGTTAGAAGCAAAAATAAAATATTGAAAAACCAAAACACTTAAAAGGGTCTGCAGCAAGGAGAGTGGCTTCGCACAGTAATTGACGTGGTATCAGACAGCCGCCCCTTGGAAGGAGCAGGCCAGTTCAGCCTCAGGATTAATGCACCTAGCAGACATTCAGATCTGAGTAGGATTTTCCCCTCATTTGAGTTCCTACTGTCTGGGTCTTATTTTTGTGTGTGGCTTTCTTTGTGATGGAGGTAGCAGATGTGTCTGGCAGGTAACGGGAGGCTGGAATATGCATTTGAAGGAGTAACCTTTCTTTCAGTCTCATGCAGCAAGCTCCTGAACCCTGGCCCCTCCCTGGTAGAGACAGCAAGATTTAAATGGACACTAGGCTGGATGGTGGGAGGAGGTCAGCAGGCTGAGTATGTCTATTATTACCCAGATTTCATGGTTTCATGTGGAGTAAGTGTAGACTCGGTCTCCCTGCTGTTGAGCCATTTCCCTAGATGTTGATTCATAGGTAAAATGTCACAGTCAATGGAACCTGTGTGTCCATGAAATCTAGGAGGCAGGAGCCTGCCCTGGTTGGTGGGGCTCCCCTGGGGGATGACGCACAACAGGAAGGAGATATCCAGACAGCTGACCTATCTGTTAGACAGGAGCTCAGTCCCTCAGCAAGACTTCTGGGAAAGCCTAGCCAGGCTGTGATCTGCTGGGTCAGTTCTGTCCAAAGGCAGAAGATCCCTGCATACCTTGTTAGTGATGGATATTACTCTGTTACGTTTCACTGGGCTATTTACAGACATAAGGCCAGGTGACTACTTATCCCAGAAGTTCTCACAAAGTTACTGACAGGTTACTGGTCAGAGACAGAATCAGGACTTTGTACCTTGAACAAACATGATGGGGAACTCTAGTGTGGATGAGAGACCCCACAGCCAGACATCACAGAAGCCATTGCTGTTTTCAAATCTGCTTGTGAGGAATTTGACAGAGTCTTCAGGCCCTTCCAATCTAGAACCACAGATGCCAGGTAGGATCCAATGATGGTTGAGCCAGGTTATTCTCTACCAGAGGCCTCCCAAGGCAGTCTCCTGTCCTGACTGAGGTCCAGAGGCTTCTCACCAGCACTCAGGGAACTCTACATAGTTCCAAGTTTCCAGGTCAGGGCTCAGCCCAGACTGGGTGCTGGTGACAAATACCTCACTCGGCTACGTCTGTAGGACATACATCTCTTCTTTCACATCTACTTTGCCAACCAAAGGTATCCATTTTGTCCCCCAGTTTCTTCAGTACATTGGATGTCATGGGATTGATGCCAACTTGGCCTTGGCCATTTGTCCCAGGATCAGTGGGTATACCCAGGCTTCAGGCTTCTCTGGCCAGATCTTCTCTGGTCCTTCTTGTAGAAGACCTCTAAGAGGGAGCTTACTACAAGGGCTCATTCCACCTCTCATTAGAAAACCTCACTTCTACAGAGTCACAGGTCACACCTCCAACCAAGGGGCACAAAGTCCACCATGCTGCAGTCCTCTGCATACACTAAGCCCATTGGGGACATCCCTCCTCCCTGGGACCTGATGGTCTGTTCAGCCCAGCCTTCTCTGCCTGTGGAGCCCTCAGCACCCTCGTTCCACAGCAGTAGTTAAGCTCTCTCCAGCACACCCAACTGTGGCTATTAGCATCCTGTTAATCTCTGCCTCCCTCCACCTGCTGTGAGTCTGAGTGTCCTTGTATGCTCAGCACTCAGCCTGGAGTGCCTGCACGGGGAAGAAGCCAGGGACAAGTGACAAGACAGGGAACAGACTGAGGCCTCCAAGGTAACAGGGACTCAGAGGAATGGAAAGAAAACTAGGAGTAAAGGGAGAGAAGTCACATTAATCAATGCTGAGTGGGGAAAAGAAGACTGTGTAAAAGAGAACACCACACAAGAGCAGCCTGAGGAAAGCCCTCTCCTAGAGCACACTCCACTCAAGGTTGTGGGATCTGCAGAACCAGGACTAAACTCAGACTGAAGAGCCAACACACTAGCTGGGAGTCTGCCAGCACAGGCCACCTGGGAAGAGCCCCAAGCTCAGAGGAGTCCAGGGTCCCTGGGAGGCCCAGGACTGCAGTCTCACCAACATAGAAGCTACTTGGCTCATGGTGGGGTTCCATCTGGATAAACCCATTCTGGTGGAAGGGTCCTATGCTGAACCACATGAATGCACCTAACTGTGCTGCCATGGCTGAGCAGTACCCTGAACAGTAACAGCTGCTTACCCTTGGGGTGATGGGGCTTGAGGGGCCATGGCCACTGTGCCTGGCTTTAAAAGGGCGGGCCGCACTATACATTGCCATCAGGGAGAAAAAAAAAATCCAGATTCAAAATTGCAAGCAGTCGCTACTGAAAGTATGTCATTTTTGCACCAATCTAGTCAAAAAGTACTAAGTGAAGTCATCATTAAATGAGAGACTACTGCAAAAATCACAGGGTTGAATACCCATGAGCCCTGGGGAGATGACACTACAACATCCAACCAGATATGGGGTCACCTGCTCTCATTACCCAGCATGACATCACCATCATCAACAGCTGAAACAGCCGTGATGGGTAAAGGGAGAAGGGCAAGACTGCTTCGAGAGTCTTCCTTTGCACACTACCACCTCCAAACCCAAGGGCTGTGTTTGCATCGGCTCTGCTTCCTCTTGACTTCCTTGGAGTCAGGACCACTGAGGTCATGGGAAAGAGAACCTGAGGCTTCTGGTACCAATAGTCTGGTGGCTGATTCTAAACAGGACCCCTGAGACCTCACCGTATAGATGAGGAAGCAGAGGCCCTTGGAAGGCAGCACTCAGTTACTATATGGCATTTTGGGCCACAAGGAGGGATGAGATACATGAAAGGCTCTTGGGCAGGAGCCTCAGCTCACATCTGCCGCTCACTGCGGCCTCAGTGTGCACACGGCTTCTCCCACCTCCTCCGATCCTGCCCGCTGCTGCTACTGGATGACTTAAATGATTTTCGACTCTATCATTTTATTGAGTAGCTCTTCACCTTTTCTCCTTCTTTTTACACAAATGAACATTAGCATCTATTGAAGATGAAAATACCTTTTGAAAAGAGCACAAGAGTCTGCCATGCCTTGAAAGTCGGCTGCTTGCCCTTCGCTCGTTCACCTTTGAAGTCTGAAGCAGCACAGCTTTCCTGACTCCTGAATATGCATTGCTATTATAGTTTTGCATTTAAAAAATAAACACCAGCCGGCCTAAGGTGCTTTCCCTACTCTCCTTTGTAGCTACTAGTGTTAGTACCTGATGAATGTCTTGGTTGCCATGAGTGTTACATGGAGGCCAGAGCATTTCTGGAGCTCTGTGTTCTGCCCTCCCACAAGGCCTGTCTTTCCTTTAAGACCAAATAGACCAAAATGTGGGGCACTGGAGGAAAGTAAGTGATGTCGCAAACCAAACTCAGGAAGGCGTGACCTGGAATTTATCCTCCACCACCACTTCTGCTGTTGCAGGATCAAGGTAGAGCCAGACCACGGTCCTCTAGAGCAGGTACTAGTTCCAGCTCTAAAGTTTAGAAAACCTGATTGGACCAGGAAAAATATTAAAAGTCACAATGGCCTGATTTATTAGCATATTGGGTCTTTTTTGGGGGGAGTTTTTTTTTTTTTTTTTAGCATATTGTTTTTGGGCTTCATGTAGCCCAGGCTGGCCTCAGACTATATAGCAGAGGGTGACTATGAACTCCCGATCTTCAGGCGTCCACCTTCTGAAGGCTCGGATTACAGACATGAACCACCACATTTTGTTTATGCGGTACTGGGGAACAAGCCCAGAGCCTCCTGTGTACTAGGGAAGCATAAATGAACTGAGCTACAACTGAGGTCTAAGCACCACCTACTCTGAAGTACAGAGTTCTGAGGCTGTGCCTGGGGCATATCCTCGTCAGTCTGCACAGTGAAAGGGAGCTTGTGAACATCCATCCACCCCGAGTGAGCTTGTCCCTTACAGAAGGCAACTAGAGGGATCCCAAAGACTCAGTGGTGAAAGGTTCACAGTCTCTGCATGCCAGACTGGGGCCTTTGACACATACCACAGGAGAAATGGGACCAACCTCGCACACATTACTCAGGGAAGAAATCCATTTTTTTCACACACTAAACAATGAAGCTGTGTAACAGGTGACTATTTCCAGCTCCTGAGGTGACACAGACCAGGCACCTGAACAAACCTACTGCCTCCTTACTTTTAGATGCAAAGTCTGATTCCATGATTCAATGCATTGAAATGTAGCACATCTCCTAATCAAGGTCCCTGAGTAGCTTTGGTTTAGAATAGATTATTTCTTCTTGAAGTGTCTTGTGCTTATTTATATACAGAGAAAGGTGAGTGTCAGAAAGGTGAACAGTCCTGGCACCACGAGGAGGCCGCCAGGCAGGCCCCACACGTCCCTGTACATAAGGAACACAGCCACATGGCCTCAACAGACAGGCCATCACCAGGTGCCAAGGCCACTTGGACTTCAGTCTGAGGGGTAGGCTCTTCTCTAGTGAGCAAGGGAAGTCTTCACATTGAGATCCTATGGCCAAAGGGCATGTCAAGTAACCACTTGAGTTACTTGGGTGCATCTATGTGCATGTTTTACTACATTAGTAGAACATCACTGTGCGTTTCTCAAAATAGAAATATGTCCAGATGGAGGCAAAGGAAACGCAAGTTACAAAGGAAGAAGGTCTGTAATTGGTAATTGCTCAGCCTGAAGATGAATGCGAGGTGGGATGGGAGGTTAGACATTGTTAATCCCATGCAGAGGAGCTGGAACATATCAGTGGGGTTTTACCTTTCAGAACTAGATTAAACCCTTGTCTCAGAGCAGGTAAGTGCAGGGCAAAGCACACTTGATGTGGTGTGAGACACATCTACATGGCAAGATCTATAAAGATTCTAAAGCCCCCTAGATCTAACTGCATGGAGGATCAAGCGTTTTACTCTGCCTTGCCACCCTGACACTTGGAAGTCTCTGCAGGTCTGCTGGACTCCTGCATAATCAGAGCAGGCCCTGTGTGTGAGGGCCTCATGTACAGCCTGTAGAGGACTGTGGGCAGGGTCTCCTCCATGCACCTCTAGAGAGGCCTGGGCTTGAACTTCCATGAGGTTTAGCTCATTTCCACACATCACAATGGAAGAGGAGGGGTCTTCTTTGTGTCTGAGATCTTTAGTACACAGAATATGTCTGCCCAGTGGTTCTTGTCTAGAAACCAAACATAGGCAAGCTGGCCCAATTCCACAGCACAGGTGCTGTATGGAACACACAGTGAGTCCTGGTCTGGAGGGAGCAAAGATTAAGGTGAGGGTCACAGTAGTTGCCACACATTTGACAAAGCCACTGTGGGCCACATGTGGAGCTGGAAGGCCTCAAGTACTCCTGGGCAGCAGAGAAAGGCTACACAGAGAAAGGCAGCAGAGAAAGGATCAGGAAGGGCAAAGACTAGTGGTTAGCAAACAATGATTTGCTCCCCCTGCAGCTCGCCACATGTGACAATCTGTGCTGAAGAGTGACTCAGAGGAACTGGCATCTCCAGGACGGCAGTGGTAATGTCACCTGGTTTTGGCTAGAAATGTCAGTCTCTCCTCAGGTAGGCTGGACACTGGGTCACCTTGTGGCCAGTATTCAACATTTACCACATAATTGAGTTGAGGTGGAATTCTGGGCAGGGCTGGGCTGAGTCCCTGGTTAGCAACACTATGCATTTATACAAGGGGGCACAGGGTTTGGGGGCAGCCTATCCGGTCACTACTGTGGTGCCGCTTGGGCTATCATGAAGCCATCATCTTTGAGTCTGACTTGTGAGTTGGAGCTACCCTCTCCCCTAGTCAATCTGTGACCTTCGAGGTCAGCCCTGCCCACAGGGAAGGGGCCAGGTGCTATGAACATGCAGAAAGGCTTGGAGGAACTAGCCCTAGTCAGTGCACTGACAGAAGCCTCTAAGATGGCTTCAGTGGCCAAGCCAGGCCGTCCTGGCAGAGTAGACCTTCACTTTCTGAGCAGACTGTCTACCACACAGAACCACCTCCTATCAGAATCACACTTATAGTGTGTCTCTGCAAGTCACAATGGACAAGTGTCAAAATGAAAACTCATGGACTGGAGAGATGGCGCAGTGATTAAGAATGTGTACTGTTCTTGTAGAGTACCTGAGGTAGATCCCCAGCAACCAAGTCAGGGGATACATAACACCCTGTAACTTCAGCTCCAGGGGGATCTGATGCCTCTGGCCTCCATGTTCACCTACACTTACTTGCACATACTAATACACAAACATACATACACGCACTTTTTTTAAAGCTCTGAAAATTGAGGCTAGGGGTGCAAATACTCATTTTTTTTGAAGGGCTAGGGATAGGACCCATAGCCTCACACACTAGGCAAGTGTTAGACCATGGAGCTATGTCCCCAGCCCCCAATTTCATAATTCTTAAAACCAAAGCTACAGTATGTATTTCTTTTGGAATTTCAAACCAGAATGACACATGCCCTGCTATGTGCATTAAATATATTAGATATGTATTTAAAAATGATATAATAATACAGACATCTTACATTGCTAAAATAAAATGCAAACCCGTTTTGGAAATTCAAGTTTTCTGACAGGCGGTTCCCAAAGAGAACAGCTAAACAGTTAGCAGATCCATAAAACCCTGCTCAATCCCAGTAGTTATCAGGAAACAAATGAGAATTATGATAAGGTTCTGCTTTAAGACGTCTTTCTAGGATGAGCTAAAATGTTTGCTATTACCTAAGTTACACTGTGGGGAACTAGGAAAAAGGTGAACATTGTTTAACTCTGCCTCAGTAGAAGAATGATGGAAACTTGTGCTGTGACACTTCACCACCACTGGCGTGGGCAGACTAAATCCACAGCATTCACGGAGACTCTAAAGCTTCAACTACAACTTTGAGAGAGAAAACGGCTCCACAGGATAGTCACAGCATAGGCCACCATGATAACCCAGAGCCCTCTGTTCTCAGCAGCATAGCCTGCCCCAGGGAGAATATGGGTCCAGAGATTCTGACGGGTCTAGGGATGGACAATGGGCCTCACATCCCTTCCAGCTTCCTAGCCACCAATGGGACAAGACAAGAGGAAGCCTGGCCACTAACCCCAACTGCTGTGTAAAGGCTCTACTGGAAAAGGCGTAAAAACAGATGCACAACTAGAGCAGAGATGCGGAAGACTAAGAATCAAAAGGAAAGGTCAGCAGTCAAAAGTACTGCAGTGTTAAGTGAGGGATGCCTCCAACGGACTCCTCAGTAGAACGGACTTGGCTGAGGAATGAGTCAGTGAGAACAAAGACATGTTGGCATGACTCTCCAAACTGAAGAGCAATAGGAAAAAGGAAAAGATGGAACAGGATGCTCAGGAATTCAACAGTACAGACTGGAGCGATGGCGCAGCGGTGAAGAGCACTGGATGTTCTTGCAGAAGACTGAGGTTCGATTCCCAGCACCCATATGGTGGCTCACAACCATCTGTAACCCCAGTTCCAGGGAATCTGATGCCCTCTTCTGACCTCCGTGGGTACTGCACAACACGGGTGCATTTACACACATGTGGCAATACATACGTACATGTAAAATAAAATAAAGATAATACATTTAAAAAAAGAATTCACCATTACAGTGTTGTAACTCCTCCATAAAGGCAATTCTAGGAGATGAAATATAAAAAAGAACAGGAGAAATAAGTGAATAATGGGTGAATATTTTCAAGCTCAAGTCCAGACACCAAAGCCCAGATCCAGTCCAGAGGAAATCAAGCAGGACAGGTCCCAAGAGAAACGGTATATACCTCACTCTCTGCTCATACTGCTGAAAACCAGAGGAATTCTGCTTAAAATGTGATAATAATAATGGCACTGTTTTGGGGGAGTTTTAGGGGGTACAGCTTTGCTGGAGGAAGCATATCATTAGGGTTCAGCTTTGAAGGTTTATAGCTTTGTCCCACATCCACATCTATTTCACTACCTCTGGCTTTGTGTCTGAGGTTGAAGACCTGATCTCTCAACTTCCTGCTTCTGCTACCAAGCCTGCTGCTTGCTATCATGCATCTCCGCCATCATGGACTCTTAGCCCTCTAGAATCATAAGCCAAAATGAACTCTTTCTTTCATAAGCCACTTTTGGCCATGGTGTTTTATCACAGCAACAAAAAGTAGCTACAGCACTATAAAGAAACAACCAAAAGCTACAAGTTGCCAATATTCTGTTTCTTGAAAGATCTATGGCAAAAGAGACACTTGGGTATTTGGGTCCAAAAAAAGAATTAAGTTTGTATGATCTGATGCCTAAATTTTCTAACTAGTGTTTATTTTGAGACTCTCCCTGTAGCTAAAACTCCTCTTGGGAGGTACAAACATACCCTCCCTTGGTCCCTACAAATAGAGGTACAGTTTCACCAAACTATAATCTGGGAAACCAATGAATTTATTGGGCTTAGTTACAGAGCAGTGGGTGCAAATTTACTTTGAGGAGTGTGGGTGCTCCCTCCTAAGGCCACACGGGAAAGTCTCCAACCAGGCATGGCTAGTGCCTTCCCTACAGCCACACAGAATGGCGAGAGTGCCTCCCTATGGCTTCCTCAGCTTATGTACCCTTAGCCCCTCCCCCTTGGGCAACTGACAGGTTAGTTGGGAGGGGTGACTGACTGTCCCTGCCCCTTTCTTGTAGAGCCTAACAGTCAACAAGTTTTTGGCTGTGATGAGCCTAGGCAAGCGGGTGCAACCAAGCTTGGGGAGAAGCCATCTTCTGCCAGGTGGAGAACAGCCCTATGCAACACTCCCTCTTGACACTGCTCTCCTACAGATAATGAAGTCTGTGCAGAGACGCCAGGTTCCTTTGAGCCTTGTCTAGATGCTTTACTAGCTTTCGCACATTCCGGGATGGTTATTACTGGGGTGTTTTTGAGACCATCTGGTAGAGGTTTACCCTGCGGCAAGCCTGAGCAAACACTGGCAAAGGAAAAATGTCTGTGTTAAGGATGGGTTTAAAGACTCCATTGGTCCAGAGGCTGGACACACACCTTTGCCTCTAAGGTGCCATTTGGCAATGGGACCAGTCAGGAGGCTGTACACACAAAACACTACTTTACGTGTCACCTTCACACTCAAAGGAGCCACTGAATAGATTTCTAAACACAAGGAGAAGATATCGGAGAAAGAGGCCTCCAGTCAGCAACTCAGCAAGCCACAACAGCTGGCTAGCTAGCCCACACAGCTGATAATGGTCAGCCCCAATCAAGGAAGTTTTCTAGTTAGGACTGTCACAGAGATTCAAGGTCGGCTTTACCACAGGCCTGGGTAGATCCTTGTTCTTTATCAAGAAATGGGAAACATCCTGTCAAACACAGAAGTCACTGGTTACAAAAGAGGACAAGGGAGACTGAAGGAGGAGGATCTCAGGTTCAAGGTCAGCCTGGGTTAAAGAGTGGTTCTGAAGCCAGCCTTGGCAACTTAGAGAGACCCTCTCTCAAAATAAAAATAAGGGAAGGGCTAGAAGTCTAGCTTAGTGGTAGAGTGCTTGCCTAGCTCTGGGTTCAATCTCCAGTGCTGCAGGGTGGGGCACAAATCATCCATCTATAAGGCAACGCTGAACAAATGCTTCTGTTTATTTCTGCTGCCCTCAGTATCCACGTTACACTGTTTCATGGTGGACTAAATGCTGTGGTTCCCATTGTGTGTTTCCCTAGTCATCTCAGTGAAGACTTCTTAAGAACAAGGGCATTGTTTACTCCTGTATGTTACAGGGCCTGGCCATCCTGAGCACATAGAAGGTGCTCACTAAGCATTGTTTGGTTAGGAATGCCAGCTGGTCTCTTTTTCCCATGTTTGGTACTGAAGCTTCTGTCATATTGGGGATGAGAGTGCCGAGTGCTGGGTATGGATACTCACAGCACACAGGGCCGGAAAACAGCTTTCATGAGTCACCTGTGAACTTAGGGGCATTGTACTGCTGTCGTTAGTAAAAGGAAGAACTGCCAGTTTTCCCATTTATATACTCCATATTTTTTCATATAATAAAATGCACACAATATTTCAGTACATTAGACACACGAGCACCTACAGGCAGAGGCAGAGATGTGGAGGGATGAGGTCTGGGTCCCTTAAACAGCTCCTGGGTGGACTGTGCGCAGCTGAAGGAATTTACCACTATGTCAGAGAAGCACCCTGGGTGCAAATGTTCTCAGCCTATGGGCTTGGGGTAAGGTCAGGTGCCAGAAGGACTTTCATTCCTGTTTCCTGGCTTTAGAGGGTGACAAAGTTTTTCAAGGAAGTCACTCACAGTGTGGTCATGGCTCCCTGGCATGGGTTCCACACAGGAGGAGGAATCCTGTGTGGGCAGCAGATGTGTCCAGAAAACAGGGTCTGCATAAAGGGACCAATTTCCAACAGAAGGCAGAGTTGCTTCAAGGTGTAGTGTGACATTCACGAGTCTCCTCATGAGCTTGTCCTTGAGGCCAGAGCACAGTGTCAGCAAGCCTCCTTGCAATTATGGGCTTCTGAGATCTACTACAACTTCAAAGAGGAACTTCACAGCCACGGAAGGTGGGGAACGCACCAACAGACCAGAACGGGTGGTTCAGAATTTCACAGGGACACAGAAGGTAAAACATTAACTTACTGTCATTCATGCAAAGAAACACTGAACTCCTCATGCACACAGAGGAGTTTGCTAGCCCAGTGAAGTGCAGAGGATGAAGGGAGAGGTCACAGGCCACCCACAATGACAGATACCCCACGCTTACGTGGTACATCATGGCACACATATTTCCATAAAATTAATTAACCCTCAAAGCAACCCTGTGATGTGCTTAAGATAAGAAAATTTAAAATAACTTTATCTGAATTATATGATTTCATATGCTAACAACTGAAGGAATGTCTGAAGAAGACTTTAATTAAATAGGAGAAACAGAAACTAGGAGGAGAAATTACGAAGGGTTGTATCTAGAGACACTTCACAAGGGAAACAGCACCAGAACAGGAGTGGCAGGAGAGGGGGCAGGAGGGCGTCCTGTTGGCTACTTGTCAGCCCAGATCCTTGCCCCTGACCACCGCAAACTCTGCTCCCTGACAGAAAATTATACAACCCAGGAAGCACCCTACTATGTGTGTCCCTGTTTCAACTAACTAAGCAGAATACCCTGAACCGAAGTCCAATTATTTGCACCTCCAAAAGGAGAACAGTCTGCAGGAATTCGAGAAGGGCTGACTATCTCCAGGCAGTGAAGTCTCAACTGAGAAGGGCATAGGGGTTGAGAAGGACCCTGTGCCCTACTTAGGGGAGGGTGCACAGAGCTGAAGCTCTCAATCACGTAAGTAAAATCCAACATAGCAAAGCCAACTGCACGGGGATAGTGTGGGATGACAGCCCCATGCTGCTGGCCTCAGAGCTTCCTTTAGGGAATGAAGAGAGACTGTGAGGGTTAATATTGTCAACTTGATGGATGGAGAGTCACCTCCAGAGCAAGTCTCTAGGCATGCCTCTGAGAGATCATCTAGATTAGCTTGACTGAGGTGGGAAGACCCATCCTGAATGTGGGCAGCACCGTGGGCTGGGGCTCTGGACTAAATAAAAAAGAGAGAGTGAGCAAGGCACATTCCTCTCTCTCTGCTCCGACTGCCAATGTGCGTGACCCACCAGCCTCCTTCTGCCGCTGCCGTGTGACCTGCCTTCTGCGGAGTCTTCCCGACCATGCGGCATGGTTTCGAACTATAAGCAGAACAAACCTTTCCCTCCTTAAGTTGCTTCTCAGAAATGCCATCCAGGGTGCTGGAGGCCCCAGGTCACCACCTTCTCTGCTGCTGGGAAGGGCGATCCTTTCCTGACCCACAGGGAAACAGAGGCCATCTTAGCTATGTTCAAGGGCTGAGAGAAGTGAACAGTGCCTACCCTCCCTCCACGAGACCCTTTCAGAGTCATAGACAGTTATAACAAAGGAGAATGGTCAAAAACAACATCGGTCATTTTGATTTCCTTAGCGTACGCTTGAGATTTTTATCAATAATTATTGATTATTTAAAAAAAACTTCTGCAAATGAAAACAAACAACAAAAAAAGGTGCTGTCCACTTAAACCCCACCAGGACTGAACTTTCACATAGATACCGGTCTCCTATCTAACCAGGAATTTACACAGGAGCTGCTCAGAGCCTAACGTGTACCTAGAGAGCTGAGACGTGACTTGGTTCACAGCATAGTTCAAGGTTGTTGACTGGTATCCTGTTCCCTGTAGCCTTGGTATTCCTTGTATCTGAGATTGGGATGAATAAGAAGGTGAAGCTGGTCCCCACATCCAGCAGCCCCAACTGGCTGGTGAAAAAAAGTAAACAGAAGATTCATACGTTTCTAATGTTTCTTTTATTTTTTTTCAGAGGTAAAGATCCTATCTACCCAGAAAAACCTACCTTAACACACATCTTTGCTCTACTGGCTGTCATCCTGGCCCTATGTAAACATTTAAAATTTTTACATCAAGGTATATGCCCAAGAGTGGTATATCGGGATTGTGTGGTAGATCTGTTTCTAGTTTTTAGAGGAATCTCCACACTTATTTCATGGCCACACCAGTTTCCACTTCTACCATCACTGAATAAGCGTTCCCCTTTCCCCACACCCATACCACCATTTGGCACCATTTTTTATCTTAGCCATTCTGGCTTCGGTAAGATGAAATGTCCAAGTAGCTTTAATTTGCATTTCCCTGATAGTTAAGGATTTTGAACATTTTTTAAAGAAAGTTTCTCAACCAATTGCATTTTGTATTTTGAGAATTCTCTTTTAGTTCCATGCCCTGTTTTAAATTGGGTTGTTTTCTTGATGTTTAGTGTTTTGAGTTCCTTGTACATTCTAGATACTAACCCAGAGGTATAGCTGGTAAAGACTTTCCCCATTCTACAAACTGGTTCTTCACGCAAATGACGGTGCTCTTCGCTGTATAGACACTCTTTAGTTTCATGAGGCTCCATTTATCAATCATTGGTCTTAATGTCTGTGCTATCGGGGCCCTGTTCAGAAAGTCCTTTCCTGTGCCTCTAAGTTCCACTGCCTGTAAGTTCCAGCATATTCCCTACTTTCTCTTTTATCAAACTCAGGGTATCAGGTCTTATGTTGAGATCCTTGATTCATTTTGAGTTTTATACAGGGTGAGAGATAAGGATCTAGTTTCATTTTTCCAACACTATTTGTTTAAAATGCTATCTTTTCTCCAATGTATATTGTTGGCCTTTGTTAAAAACCAGGTGGCTGTTGGACTGTGGGTTTATATGTGGGTACTCTGTTCTATTCCAATGATCAATGTGTCTTTTTTTATTCCAGTACCACACAGGACAGGACAGCCCATGTATAGAAATGGCCACTCACTCTGGAACCTCTGAGTTGGAATAGGGTCAGTCATTACGTACCATAGCCTCTCCTGCACAGTTGGAAACCTCGGGAACAGACAGTAAGTGACTCTGGAGGCTTGGCTCCCATACCACCTTTGCCATATATTGTCCAGTGGTATCCAGTGATAACTCTCTAAGGTGACTTGTTCACCACATTATACCAACAAAGACACCAAACCGTGCTAATGTCTCAGGACACAATTAGTAAGTGATGGTTCTGCTGTTGAAGGACTTGGAATTTGAATGGTGGGTGGCAGGCTCAGAGAGAAAACCCTTCCCCTCGCTGCCCCTGTTTACTAGCACAGATGTCCTAAGTATACTTCTGGAGAAGGTGAGAAGGAATTCCTCAGTCATTATCTCCCATCAGATCTTAGTGAGCTGAGCTCTTGCCTCTTCCTGATGTAAGTGTCATAGCTCTGCTCCTACAAATTTTCAGGAAGTCTGTATAAATCCCGACACTAATCTTTAATTGGACCCTAAGCATCTGGGATCAACAGGCTATTAGGTTGACAACACAGATATTTTCATGTTCTCTGCTAAAATGGTGTCTCAGGTCTATCCTACTCTGCTCCATGCAGCTGCTGTCTCTTACAAATCCACCTGCTCAGACCAGCATTTGCAGAGTGCCCACTCCATGTTCCACATCTGCTGCTATTTCTCTTGAGAGACAGAGATGACTGACCAGCCCAGAACGCCAGGTTTAACAGTTAGAGGTCAGTGCTGTGACACAGCCCCTGACTCTCAGCTCAGTGAGCCAATGCCTTTCAAACACAGCACCGTGAGAGTTCTGTGGCATCGTACTGTTTCTCTCATAGAGCATATGGAAATGCATGGAGGACAAGTGCTACTTTCACCTAGAAAGCATCAGGTCTATTTAGTTACCTCTTCCTTGTCCTAACATTCTGTCATGTCCCTAGACTTGGGTTCTGTGAATGGCAAGGGAGCATGGCTGAGCTCCAAACACTTGAATGATACATTTTAGGCAAGGAATTATACCAGAATAACATGAATTCCCATGTTCTCATCATGGCCAGCACCAACATCCCTATAACCACCATCCTTGCATGGTCTTCCCCCATCATCATCATAACCATCATCCTCACTACCCTTACCATCATCATCCTCATTACTGTTACCATCACACCATCTTTACCTCCTACCACTGCCATCATCATCACCACCATCACAATTATCATTGTTATCATTATTGCCATCACCACCATCCTCATCCTTGCCATCATCCGTGCCATCACCACTATCCTTACTATCATCACCCTTACCATTATCACCATCACCACCACCATCCTCATCACCACCCTCACTATCAATGTCTTCATCACTGTCATCACCCTTGTGCCCACTTTGTTGAGCTGAGTTCCTTGGTGGCAATTTCACTCTCTCAACCGTATGGTTTTGTTCCACTTTAGTGTCCAGACTTGTTTGTGTGGCTCAGGGATCAACCACTATTAAGCTTCTAGGGATTGTGTATGGATCAGAAATTCATCTGTTCATAGTCTACTCAGGGCTGGGCGTGGTGGCACACACCTTTAATCCCAGCACTCCGGAGGCAGAGGCAGGCGGATCTCTGTGAGTTCAAGGCCAGTCTGGTCTACACAGTGAGTTCCAGGACAGCTGGGGCTACAGGGAGACCCTGTCTCAAAAAAAGACCCCCCAAAATTAATAATGATGACCTACATGTATCCATCAGTTATTTGTCAGTCACCACGAAAAGTAATCTGCCTCAAGAAGCAGATACTATTGTGACTGTTTCATGGAGGAGGGAACTGGAACTGACATTTAAAGGAATTAAATGAACTTCCAAGGCAACTGTTCCTGAGTCAGAGCCTCTCTTCCCACCTCTCCCATTCCCAAGAGTCCCTTGCCTTCTGTCCTTCATGTCACCACCCACTGGGTCTGGCCTGTAGCACTAAACCAAGCTCTGCCCTCTGTATTAGACAGCTGACTTCATTTCCCCAAACACTTGCAGCCCTTGTATCCTGTGCCATCTCTGTCTGAAACCTCAAAGGCCTCTCCTTTCTCTCAGCCTTGACTAACCTGCTCTTGCTGTCTTTGTGGAATTGCAATGTGCAACTGATGCATACACTGCAGGTCTTAAGCTTAAGTTCCTTGAGAAACACCACCCTGATTTCACAGTTCTGCACATGGTGTGCAGCGGTTTTCTCTGAGGCGAACCAAAGGGTATTCTAAAAGGAAATAAACAACTCAATAGCTTCAGGAAGTCCTTGAAACCAACCAGGTTCACTGGGCCCCTCTGTTCCCCCAAAGACTGCTGAGAGATATTCTCAGACAAGCTGAACTGCCTGGCAGGGGCTCAAACCAACTGAGCCAGTCAGAAGAGACTCTCCAACCTGTTGAGCTGCCTGCAGGTTGTGCAGTGAGTGCCAGGTTTCTGGCTTTCCTGAGTCATCACCCGTTGAGGTATGCTTTTGGTTATACAGCTGTCCTTGAGTCATTTCTGATATAAGTAACCCCTACACATTCCTGTAAATAATCACAATAAAACTCACTGGTTCACTGAGTTGGGTTGGGTGGCATCTTTACTATGATGGCGTCAGTTTCCTAGCTGGAGTGAGCTGGTTGTTTACATCTCCCTCAGGAATAGTGCTACTCACCACCACACAGTCATGTGGTCAGGCAGACGACCCTCAAAGGGCACATGGTGCTCAGTAACTGCTGTGATTTAGTTTTCCCCATCAGTGCCTATAGGAGCTGTAAGAGGAGAGGACAGATCTGGGGACATCCTTTGCTAAGAAACCTCATTTAATTAGGACAAAAATGAAACACGTGGAGAAACAGAAACACGCTGACTGAGAAAACACATTTCTGGGAAGATGCCAGAGCTAGAATACTTTTAAAAGGATTGAGAAAGACTATTGTTTACAATACTGTGGCTAGAGCTACTTTATAAAGAGTAGATGAATCCAGTGATTTCAGAATTCCATGAGCTTTTCATGTTTTAAAGCAATGATGTTTACATTTCCATCTTACATTTGAATCAAAGGAAAAGATAGGTGGCTGCACCACACTGGAGAGGCTGAGAATCTGTAGTCACTCAGTCCACAATAAAGGATTGAGAAAGACTATTGTTTAAAATACTGTGGCTAGAGCTACTTTGTAAAGAGTAGATGAATCCAGTGATTTCAGAATTCCATGAGCTTTCCATGTTTTAGAGCAACGATGTTTACATTTCCATCTTACATTTGAATCAAAGGAAAACACAGGCACTAATCAAAACCAGAAGTTCCCTGAGACATATATCTCACCCTAGCTCCACTGTTAACAGTCACACCCCTGTCTCAGGCCTGACAGAACACCACAGTTGAAGTGAGCCAGAGAGCCCACTCCTCCCGCCAGGGTGTCTCTCTGCTGTCCTTGCTGCACTGTTACTAAATCAGCCACATCCGAGTAAACAGCTTCTTTGTTCTGCAACTCCAGGAAAACGGTCCAAGCACACCCCAACCCAGACTTCCCAACCCTCTCTCTGTGCATGTGCATGCGTGCATGCATGCGTGTACCTGCTTTATTTTCTATCCTTATATAATTCAGCACCACCCCTCACACCTTGCACAGCTTGCTTTTCTGAGAAGTATGTCACCTTCGCTGAACTAGGAATAAATCCTGTTCAGCCTGCTGCAAAGTCTGGCTCTAGTGTTTTACCTAAGCCTTATTCTTTCTCTGTCCTTCGAAATCTAACAGGCATAAAACCAAACTTCCGGCCTGTTGTGCCCATGAACATCCACGGGCATCACCCTTTTCAGACGTCCATGGTTCCGTGTCCTCTAACTTTACCAGTAAAAATAATTCTGCCGCAGCTTTAGTTCCTCAGTTTTCACTGATTCATACTGCAGAGCCTCCAGTGGAACCCTCTAGAAACTCCCCCCCATGGTAGTAAGAGTCTCAGGACTGTCCCAGAGAGGCTGTACAGGCTTCTCTGGAATCTGTTGAGTTCCCCTCCCCAGAAATCTGTCAAGTCCATCCCCTCCCCTCAAGACTCATAGTCTCTTAATCTGCCCATGGTATTGTCCAGAGGTCCAAAAGCTGCACACCTCTGAGGTCCCAGGTCTTCACAGTCACACCTGGCTCTGTGACAGAATCATCAGAGCCTCCTTCTCCTCCAGATGGGTCAGGCTTGGCTCAGGCCCAGGTCACTTTATTTGCTGTCTCACTCTACCTGTTCCCAAGACAAGTACCAGTTGACCAAAAAGGAAGACTATATGGCCCCCACACACATTCCTGAGCTGTACAGGCATCTGGATCACCAGAGTGTCTGGCTGCACCATCTCAGTACAGCTGTGCTGCGTCCTTGTCCTCAAATTGTTACTCTGGTGGGACACCATCACCAGCCCACTGGGCTTCCAGATGTCCCCTCCACACAGGTGCAGGTAGCACATGACTGGGATGGCGAGGAACACAGGAAGGTCGCCTCAGATTGAAGGGCTGGCAGGTGCCATGGGGGCCTGGGTACTTGTGTCTCCTTAGACAGCTTCTGGTTATACGGCAGTGCCAGGAAATGTTGGTTAGCATGTCCAAGAAACCAGAGGCTGGAAGTGCCATGGTGCCTGATAGGACAGGGCAGGAGGGGAGGGTTGCCCTGCCAGACGCCACCTAGCTCTGAGCTCAGTATCCAATGCTCAAGGGCTAGACTTTGCTGGAGACGTAAGGCTAGTGCTACTCCACCCATGTGAAAATGCATATTGGAGAGAGATTCTCTCCTAGCCACTGCTCCATTCTGGTTGTGATGTGACTCTGAAGAGGAACTGAGCAGGTCTGCCCATCCCATGGGAGGAGTACTGAGGACGTAGGCGTCCTTTCACATAAGCTACAAGTGAGGTCGCTCCTCTGCTCAGTGGAGCCAGAACACTCAAAGAACTGGATCTCCTCCATTGTGCTTTCCTGGCAGACACCTCCCCCTCCCTCTCTACATTCAATGACGCACAGAGCTGATTACAAAGCATCCCAGCTGGATGCAAGTTCGCTTCATCTTTCTTCAAGCATGCTTTTTATTCAGTTCACATAGGAATCCAATTAGCATATCATTGTGACTGATTAAATATGCCTCATGTAAATTTACACGTCAAAATACACACTGTACTTAAACAAGCCTGGCTGGCGCATCTGTAACAGCTCTGCAGGGGCAGCCAGTGCCAGTACAAAGCCTGGATGGAAATGTGCAGCGACGACCTGGTGGTGAGGGGTGCAGGAGGCAGGGGCTCATGCTTGAGGGATGGTGGATATAGACATTTGTCTCTCTTTGTCTCGAGTGAGAAGCTATTGACAAGGGAGGCCATCTGCACAGGAGGCTGCCACGTCCAATTAGCTCATCAGGTGATGGAAATTTGGCCTCTGCTCTAGAAAGTCCCTGTGCACCCAAGTTGAGACTGTTTCAAAGTGATTGCATTATCTTAGACAGGAGGATTAAATTAATACGGCAAGGACTTCTACTGGAAGAATTTTGTGTGTGTGAAATGTGCCTAATGTTTAGTATGCACAGCACATCAAAAGTGGTCCTTTTTGACATGCTATTCTATTCTTCATTCAAACTCTCTTTAGAAAGGCACAAAAACTCACCTATGAATATTGGATTGAGAAAGTTAAAGAAAAATAGAAAGATTTAATTGGATTTCTTAGAAGGCAGTGACTGTGGGTTACAGGAGAAGTGTATATGTACCAACCCAGCACAAGGCCTCCTGCTCCATCACATGTCCTCACCTGCCTTGGCACCAAGGCAGGCTAGTGGCCCTCTGCCACCTTCTGAGCCCTGAATCTTCCCTGAGGCCATGCTGAGCGAGGCTGGGCTACTCCCATCAAGCACTGACCACAGGGTTCTGTGCCACTTGTTTCTGCCTGGAAAGAACTCAGACCTGCTCTTCAGCTGGGTTCTATCCCTACCTCATCCTCCAGGGGGCAGCTAATCCAGACTCTGCCCCGATCTGGATCATTAGACTGCCACAGCCAATCCCTCTAGCTTCTGCTTCTGAGAAGATTTCTGCAGGCCACCCTAAACACAAAGAACTCTGCAGAGGGGGCTGTCTTCTCCATCTCCAGTGGTGTAGCATGAGTGGGCTTCATGAACGAAGCTATGGCAGTTTTTGAGGCTGGAAATCCTGCCAGTGGATTCAAGGACAAGCCTTGCATTGCTGGATGCCAAAATGGGCTTCAAAACAAAATGAAACTGTAGTAAAATCTTTCACCTGGTGTGGAAAAGCAGTGAGAAATTGAGGGGGCATGAGAAGCCCCTGCAGCTGTGGCTGAGGCTCACCTAGCCACTCAGTGTGTGAACAGATCTGGCAGAAGAGAAGCAGTGCGTGAAAAACACAGAAAAGACATCCAGGGCCAGTGTGAGCACCTCCTGTCAAATTTGGGTCGTCCTGAGGAGGAACAGATAGTAAGCAAAATGAAAAGGCAGATTTTCCCAGTGTGCTTTATTAAAACACACTAAAGGGATTAAACTTGTTTAATGTGGTAAAAGAAAAGCAGTTAACCATAATAGGCATGTTCCAGAGACCTGCATACAAATGTGCTTGCTTTCTTTAAATAATGTTTAAGCCCGCTGTGGGAGATTTAAAGAAGCCCTGAAGAGTGTGGAATCCTATGAGGAGGAATCCTATGAGGAGGAATCCTTTGCAGATACATTTGGGTGGAAGCTAACCCTTCACTCAGGGCAAATGGATGACCATGCTTGGCCTCTCCAGGATTGCTTCTGTGTGTGCCAGGGAGCTGATAGCCCGCCCTGAGGCCAAGAGCACCGAGTCCAGCAGTGGGCTGAGAAGGGGCTAGCAGGAGGTCCCTCCCCTAGGCCAGTCCCACCCTTCCTCTTTCTGTGATTTCACAGACTGACCGGGAACCTTATTCTTGCCTCCCCCTCTGTTCCCTTACCTCCTGAATGTCCTCTAGTCTGGCCCAAGGTCAAGTCATGACCTCCCAGATCTAACATCTCTTTGCTCAGCTCCAGAACTCTCTTCTGCAGTCAGAGGGATGCTAGAATGGTCCAGATCCATGACCCTCACCCTTAGAGCCACCTTTGGGACAAGCCTTTCTCTTACCTCAAAGATGCTGCTCATCTTTGGTTTGTAACAGAGTTCAAGCCTTTAAGCAGGCCTACATTGTCCTGGCACAGGCCTTGGGTTACATGTTCTCTGCATGGAATATCTAGCCAGCCCTCTTACCACGCTGGCCTTAACTTGATGACCCCTCCACTGGGACTCAGTGCCCTACCCTCTATGAACCCGACCCTCCCTGATGACTCTGGGTAACACAGAGCCATTGTTGCATGGCCACCAAGCAGTCATAGGCATGTCTGTCCTGTCTCCCCCCCACCTGCCTAGCTCTATGCCTTCTCCTGTCCTGAGGACACGGGAATCAGTGGGGCAGGCGCAGGGTGCTGATACAAGCTTGGCTGGCTGTGCTCATGTGAAAGTGCTGGTGACTGCAGAAGTGACTTCTGTGTTCATTTTCAGCAGAGTTGAGGGCCCACTGCATATCCAGGCTGAGTTGGAGACACATGGGCCTGTAAGAGACTTTTATGTATATGATGCTACTAGCTACGTGTCAGATCCACTCTCCACAAAGTGAACACGGTTGCTGGAGAGGCCTTCACAGGACCTCTGATCCCCCAGTTTCCAGTGGGCTGTCTTGCTCACTCTATTTTAATTTAAGCAGTTCTTTCTCGTGACTTCCACTGATTTCCATGATTTCCACTGGCTACTGTCTTTCATTGAGGCTCTCTGAGTCCTTGCAGTCTTCAGACTTGCAAATCTCGTTCAGTCATAAGAAAACACTGGTAATTTCCCAGCAAAGCTAGGGAAGTCCAGCACCGTTTCACCGCAGGGCTACAAGTCCACTCCTCTGCACAAGTACCACAGCTTACCTAAAGCACATCCTCAGATTTGTTGAGCAAGTCTGTAAAACCCAGAAACAAAGAAGAGCCAAGGCACAAGCGAGCCCTGGGGCCCTGCAGCTCCTCCCTCTGCACAGGGGACTGAGCTGCGTGGCTTCCCCTTGCTCCCTGCACCTCTGCGGGCAGGGCCTGCTGGGCTCCTGTGTGTTACCCCCTTTTAGTTCTAACCTACGACAGGCTCTAGAAACATCCCCAGATATATTTTCCTCCTCTTCTCTTTCTTTGTCCACTGCTACCTGCTCTGTTTCTGTGTTGGCAGTTACAGGAATGAAATGGAAACTTGCACACTTTTGTTGGATCTACAGGTGCCCAGATACAGCCAGTTAATGTCTTACTGGGTTCATCAAGTTTTATGGAAAGTATGATTTGAGACTTACTTCAGCCTCATTCACAGCAAAGCCTAGTACTGTTGACCCCTCTGGCAAAGTATCTTGATACACTTTAAAGCACATCCTTCTTCCAACATCACCATGGATCTGAGGAAGCTTAAAACACTACAGGATGGTCATAAGACAAGAGCCTCCTGAATCCACAATAGCAAGCTTCAGATCCATCCCTGGTCTGTGTATAAGGGAAACAAAGCAGACCTCTAATTATCAAGTTGCACACACTGTGAGTCACAGTTATCAAGATGATGTCAAGGCAACTGCAGCTGCCTGGGCAAAAGTGGGGCTCCCACTGGGAACAGAGACCAGGGCTTTCCTATAAGGTAAACCTGTGACAAGGTTACCTTTCCAAAGCCACAGCAACGACTCAAGGGTCCCCAGTGTGAGGACCCATGGGCTCTAGCACTGATGACCACAGTTTTTGACACCTTCACAGGACCTGTCCAAACCAACATTCAGTTCTGTTCCTTTTTCCTGTATGGCAGTGTCTACACACACACACCTGTAGTGCAAGAAGGACTGTGTCTTCCAATGACACTGTTAAAACAAACTAAACTCTGCCTGACACCATACCACCCTCATGCAACTAAGTTCTGAACACAGTGAGAACCTAACTCAGGATCCCAGCCAACCACAAAGGCTGAGCCCCAGCCAACCAGAGGGTGAACTCCAGCCAGCTAATCACAGGTGCTGCCATTCAAACCTCCTTCCAATGAGGCAGGGGAGCTGTGAGGGCCGGCAGTACTTGAACATTGCCCTCCACTTCTTTTTTCTTCTCTTTGTCTCTGGACCCAAATATGAAACAGCTCATGTGGGTGGCCTTCTGAACCAGCTGTGGGCTAGACTGCTGCTCAGTTCTAAAATCACAAACAAAAGCCAATTCAGAGATGTAAAAGCAGACACTGTAATTTTGTCTTTCGACAACACTCAAAACAAAAAGTCATGGAACTACAAGAATGAAGACTTGAGTTTGAACCTAGTGCCCATGTGAAAAAGCTAGACGTGGTTGCCTGTGCCTACACGTGCAGAGTCTGCAGGGCAGAGATAGGTGGGTCCCAGGGGCTCTCTAGCCACCCAGCCTCGCCCAAATCCTGAGCCTCAGATTCAGTGGGAAGCCCTGGCTCAAGGGAACAGGGCAGAGCCACAAAGGAGGACACCTGATGTTCTCCTCGCCTCCACTGGCTTGGGGAAGATACAGGCTTGGGATCTAGGAAGAGAAGCTTACCTCACCCCATTTCCTTCTTGCTTATTTACATCTCTAGATCGCAAATTTCCCAGAACACAAGAGTCGCCTTACCAGAGCCACACAAGAAAGTACCCAATACGGAATTGCCATTATAAATAATGGTTGAAGAATAAAATGGCCGGGGTGGGTACCCCTGGGACCAGAAGAGCCAGGGATGCCTGCTTGCTTCCCTGGAAACTTATGCAGTGCCTGTCACCAGATGGGTGCCTAGCTGCTGCTGATGGGTGGACAGGGAACCAGGAGAAGGAATGATGCCAGAAGGGAAGATAAAGAGCAAGATAACAGGAGGAAGCTTTGGAAGGAAAGAAGGAAGCACAGGGCAGAGAGAGCTCCCATTGCCACCTCTGCCTGTGGTTTAGCCAGATGCAAAGGAAGGAAGTGCAGACCCCACCCTGATGGTCATTGTCATACCAGGCTGGGTGCCAGACACTGGGGCCTTCTCTGTATCTCTGTCCTCACAGGGCATGCCACCTTCCTCTGCCCCCTTCCTCCTTTTCCTTTCTTCTCTTCCTCCTCTTCTTCCTCCTTCTCCTTCTCCTCCTCCTCTTCCTTCTCCTGCTCCTCTTCTTCCTCCTCTTCCTCCTCCTCTTCCTCCTCCTGCTCTTGCTCCTCCTCCTCTTCCTCCTCCTGCTCCTCCTCCTCCTCTTCCTCCTCCTCCACTGGGATTAAAGGCATGTGCCACCGCTACCAGCAATGTTGCTCTTCTTATAAAGACACTGTTCTGGCTCAGGACCCACCCCAGGAACCTCAATTGAAGTGGATGGTACCAATCAAAACCCTATTTCCAGATGAGGTTCTGACCACAGGTCTGGGGTGGGGACACCCCAGAGGGACATGGTTCGTCTGCACAGGTGATGGGTGATGATCCTGGCTGCTGCCACAGAGCATCCTTCACACGTTCTATGTCACAGTTGATATTTTTGTTTATTTATGAAAACTGATAGTATTTACAAAGCAATGAACAGCAGGTAGAGGCTGAATCAGCCTTGTTAAGAAGGAAAGTTGACAGGGGAGGGAAGGAAGGCCTTTCGAGACACTTTGCTTGAACAAAATGTTTGATGTATTGCTATTTTACTGAGCAGGTTTGTATGGAGGCTGAGTTCTCAGCTCAGTGTTTATAAACTGATTTTCTTTCTGAACACTCTGTCAATCTGACATTTCCCTAAATCAAACCAACCTTCCACTGTGAGGAATAAATCATGGTGGTTTTACCATGCTGACTGGAGCATGCTCTCCCGACTCTGGGATAGGATGACAGCTCCCTTGTCACTCACGTGTCCCCTCAGTGCAGTGTGGCCAGGCCGGGTGGGCAGAGTTGATCACAATTGCCCACAGCGTCACGTCACAAATTGGAGGGAGAAAGCCGGACCCACCACTCCGCACAGAGAACACATGTCTGCCTCTGCAATTACTGATGTGCTCAGACAACCCAGGAGCCACTTAAGCACACGTGAGGACCACCATGGATGCAGGGATGAAGCCAAGGCCACGTCCCCACAGAGTCTGCAGTGTTCAGCCCTGGCTCCTGGCCTGCTCAGCACTGTCTGTGGAGGAGCTGCTGTGTGCTTCCCAGGGTGCCACACAGGACCCCTCACAGTGAGACCCTCTGCAGAGACGGAACTGATATCAACCCTCATTGAGCCTAGTGTCACCCAGAAGGGAAGAACAGCTGCCTCAGAAGTTCAGGGCTGCAGCAGAGATGGTTCAGTGACATCAGATGCCATGTGCTTTCTGCAAACACTGAACCCAGAGGAAGCCCAGAGCCAGAGGCCAACATACCTGATCAGACACGTGTGTGTCCTCAATGACTTCATTTATATCTCAGGACCTATCAGTACACACACATCTGCCTTCTGAGGGTCACACTGAAAGGCCTGGAGCTGAGTCTCAATGAGAGTTTGTTAACCTGTCACCACATGACAGCTCAGCCATTCGAGAGCTCCTCAGAGCATGAGCCAGTCAAGCGTGGAGTACTTCCCATCCATGTGGAAGTGACTGACCCCACGTTCCTTGATAAGCAAAAATGGTAACTGATGACTGAAGGTGAAAATGTAACAACTGGAGATGGCAGCTGCTCCCAGCCAGAGGAAACACATCCCACACTACAGCGCACTCAGAGAAGGCAGAGCTGAGCATGAACAGTCACTGTTGCCATGGCTGTGTGAACAGAGCTTCAGCCCTGCTCTGGTGTGGAACCATGTCCAAGTCACAAGGTGTGCCAGATGTGGCAGCAGCAATGACGGCCGACCTTGGCATTCAAAGATCCTCTGTCGACCCTACACCAACCACCAGGGAGGGCCGTACTGCACATAGGTGGGGAAAAGGTGGTTTGAAGACTCTATTTACCCAAATCTGTATGTATGTAAGAGGCCAGGATCCAAATTCTGCCCACCAGACTCCAGCTTTGCTAAAGACATGGGTCCTGTTTCTGCTATGACATTTATGATCTTATGTGCAGAGCTGTGTAGCTTCTCAGACAGGGAAAGTAATAGGCCAGGAGAAAGGGCAGGGTGGATCCTGGAAGGTAACTATGGCAACATTACCACCAGACTGATTGACTACTCTGCATTCCTGGGTGTGTGCATGTGCACACACACATATACACACACACACCTCTTCAGACTGAGCCTCTGGGTAAATTCTTGGGACGGGCTGGCTTCTGATGGATACCATCTGTCTCCTACTGTCCATGTGCCAAACCTTGGAGAGTTCTAAGGAGCATGTATGGATTTTCAGCAGGGCTGTTTATGCTCTTTGATAAACACAGAGGTCGAACAGCCACACCCTGTGTCCAGGGCACTGGTGAGCAGCTTGCTGCATCTGTGTGTCCTGGGCCTCTGCCACCCTGCATCCCTCAATGAGTAGCCTGTGACAGAACATGGTGACGGGCCTACACACACTGGCCCAGGAAAGCACAAACCTTCATGAACCTACCTGTCTCACCAGGAAATGGACAGAGGCAGCAAGCACAAGGGCTTGGCCTTGCTCAGCTCCATTTAAACAACCTGAAAATGTACAAAGCATCTCAAGCCCAGGTACTGAGGCACCCAGGAGACCCAAGGCACATGGATGCCCCCCAGAACCCAGCTGGTTAACGACCAAGACAGAGGTGTCAGAAGTTAGGAGCCGGATAGTTGCACAAAACTGTGACAGGTCAGGCAGAGGGCCTTGACCCAAGGCACCAGGGAAACCATAAGCAGTCAACTGAGAGGTACGGCATTGCTGGCCTCACCCTACACTGGGCAGTCACCCCTGCTGGCTCTTGTGGTGGTGGCTCTCCACCCAAGCTGGACTGTGAGACCTGGAGGATACACAACTCCAACCTCCCAGAGTATTCCTTTTCTTTTGGAAAATGTTACTTTTATCCTCTACCTGACCTGAAGCTCTGTCCATTTTAGTAATTTCCAGAAATTCATCAGCTGGAGGACGTCTGATACCTGAAGGGGAGCAGGAGAAGGGCCATGCCTCATGGGTACAGAATCAACTTCAGGTCAGCCACTTCTTCCAAGCCCACTGGAGGACTCTCGCAGTGTGCATGTGACCGCTGCTGACACAGGGACAGGCATCACTAGGAAGGCGGTGAGAGCCAGGTGATGGGCAGACAGATGCTCCACCCACTGCTGAAAGGGATTCAGTGACTCTCCCAGGAACTCTGGGTACTCAACAAAGGGCTGAGGTTAAGAACAAAGTAAGAAGAGGAAGCAAAGCAGGAGACAGACTCAGAGCCTCACATACTACAATACACTCCTGTGAGACATGCTGAGCAAGCGAGCCTCCTGGCAGTTAGGGCCAAGAAGAAAGCTGGAAAGAAGCCCTTCGCCTCGTCAGCTGCTGCCTACAGCTGCCCAAGCGCAAGCTACTAAGGAACTTTTGACTGGTGCCTGAGAGACGTGTACTCATGGGTGCCAGAGAGCTTTCCCCCGATGTTTCTGTCTACTTTTCATGATAGCCACGGACTTGGCATCAGGGTCTCCTCCAACAGGATTCATCCATTGGAGACAGTGCAAAGCACAGGCCATCTTCAGAATGAAAGCACTGGACGCAGATCCACACAGAGGTCCTCGTGGAACTGTGATACAGCAAAGTGAGAGGCAGGGGAGTGAAGAGACAGTGGAGAGGCAGAACAGAGCTGATACGAATGTGAGACAGTGTGGCCTGGGGCAGATGGGGCAGGCAGGAAGCCCAGAGTCAGATCAAACTGCCTGTTTGTGATTCACTTTCCCAGTGAGTGGATGGTAAGTCAAATCACTAGTGTGAGGTGTGGAGAGCCGTAGGCCCCCACCCCAGAATATAACAAGACCTGGTTCCTGGCAAAGCTGTTTTCCAGACATCAAGGCTGACCTGGTTTGAGATTAACCAAATGACTATACTTGAAAGCCTCACACAAACATGTTGTTCTAACTCGGGCACTTACCACTTGAGAGACTCCCTCATTTCTCATGGAACTGCCTAAGAAACTTTTGCATTACTTTGTAATCATGCAGGTGTGACCTTATAATTGATTTATAGCCTTACTCTGGAATTGTGGTGTTACTATGGAATTTACTCTGTGATCAATTGGTGTGGTGTAATTATGATAATTGCCCTGTCAATAGAATTGCTCCTGCCTCAATAGATTTATCCCTGCCAACTTTCCCCTTTCTCTCCCTATAAAAGCTTTGTGTAGATGTTCAATAAAGCGTCACTTGTCCCTTTCCGTCCCCTCTCCTCCCTCCAGGTACCCACGTTGACTGTCCTGCGGGTCGGGACAGTGAGGCTCAGAACTGTTTGATTCATTCAGTCTCAGAATAATAGAGTCAAAAATCCTTGAGGACTTTCAACAAATAACAGCCTGGATTTAATTACAGATAAAAGAAATCTGACTTCTATTAAAATGTGAGCAATTGCATATAAAAATGGAAATTACGCTGTGCTCAGAAACACTATTGTCTCTGTGTGCATTATTTCAGAATAAGAAAAGTGTGTGGTCGGTGCGGCTCTTGAAAGGATTTCCTCAAGACGAAGTGAATGAAAACTAGTTTCCATCAAAGGGATTTCCAGGGAGACATCTTGCTGCAGCTTTCTAACCTTAAGTATACATGGGCTTTCCTCTGCTGCCTGTTTACTCATACGCCCATCCTCTTCTGCCACGAGGCAGTATGTTCCACCTTCCTGGGCAATCACATGTGATGCTTTTCTCTCTAGAAAGAATTTGCTGTGAGTGGTAAGGTCTTGGACTCAGTGGCACAGGCTAATATGGGATTCACTCCCTAAAAGAGTGCATGGCCCATACCTAACATCCCTGCATTCTGAGCAGGGGCTCCACAAACAGAGGGCACAACCTACACCTGGCAGGAGGCACCATCAACAGAGCCTATACTTGGCCTCCTAACCCTAACCCTAACCCTAACTCTGTACCTAGCTTCCTAACCCTAACCCATCCTTCCTGCACCCCTATCAGGAGGCTCATTCAGCAAAGGGCACAGTCTGCATATGGGACCCATGTACCCAAAGTGTCCAGGTGAGGTCAGCCAATTGCTTGGGGCCAAGGAGTCCCCTTGATTCAACCCTCCTCACACAGGGCCTACTCCTCTGGCTCCAGGATCGAAGAAATCTACCAGTGGAGATATCAGGCCCTGAGTGTCTCGGGTTGCCTGTGGTTTTGTTATGCCAAGTGTCATAAGTCGTGTTCCTTGTCCTTGGGGTGCTTCTAAATGTTTTTCCAGTTATTCAGTGTGGGGACTCCAAGTAATCAAAGGGTCACTAACCTTTAGGTGTGTATTATGTTGGTGCCCTGTAGAAAACACCAAAACAGAGCTCTGAGCAGTCATCAAAGGGGAGCTTTCTACAGAGTGATGTTGGGGTCAAGACTCTTGGAGACACATGCTGGGCTGTTCCAAACCACACCTACTGGGCTCTGTCAGCAAATATCCACATCCTGTACTCCAGGTGAGCCAATGATGCAGCAGGCACCAAGGTGGACACCTGAATCTGCACTGTAAAATGTGACAGAAAGCCCTGGTCACTGGGATTTGCGTATGTGACCGTGAGCTCTGCAGTGAAAGGTGCTGGTGGAAAGTGAAAATCCTGACAGATTGTCAATCATTTTTCTCTTAAGATCAGTGAGTCCCTCAGATGTTCCAGGGGGAGGGGGAGGTAGACTCATTTATAGAGTAGAACTGTAAATGAGGTGTGAGGAGACACTGCACATTCCTGCTGCCCTAGCATAGCAGTCTGTGTTTGCTGGGAGTGTGAGGTCACAGATGGAGGCAGTGCTTAGTGTGGGGTTAGGATGAAGTTCCAATTCCCACATAAATGGCAAATGCTTTCCAGTGGAGATGCCCTCCGGTGTGCCTCTTGGGGAAGGGGGAGACATTTTCAAATGCCCCATGTTTTTCTCTCCCATATCCCAGATCACATGGTTACAAGCAAATATTGAAGGCCTGCCATGGGTAAAATTCCAGGAAGCTGTGGGTGCATCGGTCCACTTTCCACCACTAAATAGCCAAGGCAGAATACTTGAAAAAGAACAGAGGTCTATTTTGGATCATAGTTCTAGTCCACATCTAGTGGTGGCCTTCTTGCTGACAGAACCCAAGGCAGCTCAGTTGTTGCTATTGCTAGACTAAGACGGTCCCTGGCCTCGTGTGCCTGGACTCCACAGGATGCATGGAGCCAGAGAGTGCCAAATCATCATGGAGAGAGCAGTGTTCTTCCCTGTAGGAACCTACTGCAGTATCAGTGGGGTTAGGAGAACTGAATATGTCTTGACTGGTGGAGGTGGGCTGATTGCATCATAAGCTAAAGTAGGGACCTCTGGTTCCCCTGGGATGGAACTTTTCCCCGAACTTTCTTCCACAGGCCAAGCCTGTTTGCAAAGGAGACACTAGCAGTCATATAAAGCGTGGGGTTGTTGAAGACTGCACAAAGACAATATCAGCCCACAGAGTTAACACACTGTCCACAGGCAGCTGGAGAGGGACAGTTCTAATCTGTGTTGCTGTGCTGGTTCGGATTAAAGGTGGATACATAGTCACTCCTCTTAGACCTAAAGACAGTTTGCACTCTATCAACACCTTGTCTCATTACACTTGCAAAGCAAGTCTTCAATGATGAGTCTTTAGCAAAAGCAATTACATGGCTTCTTCCCAGGGCATAAAGCAATACGAACAAGCAGCTCCATCTTCACAGCCCTCCACACCTCCCACTGATGCTCATGGCTGGTTTAGGCTGCCACTTGCTTTAAGAGGTCTTCTACATTTCTGGTTAATATAAGGTGGGTGTTGGTATCTAGCTGATGGATGACACCAGGATACTCACCCACCCACTGTTGGGGTCCTTTGATAGAGGGAAGAGTAGTACCTCTCTTGCAGGGGTTTCTAGTCTCCTGGTTTAAGAGTTTACGACAGATACACCATGCTGGGCTGTCCCTGGACTGCAGAATGGGAGCCCACTGAGGCGGCAGAATCCAGCTCATGATGGTGCCCTAACTGCATGGATAGGGGCCTTCCCCTTTACGCTGAAGAAATGAAAAGCAGAGACATGAAGTTCCAAGCCTCTGCAAGTGGCCTAAAGGCTCTGCCACGGCTGTTCCCACTCGGGACCACCCAGCGTGGTCCCTTCATGGGCATAGCCATAGAATCCTTGTGCCCACCCTTGCCCAGCTTTCTGCTGACCCCTCAGGGATACTCCTTCTTCTCCAGCTCTCAGGCCGACCCAGCTCCACAGAAATCCTGGTGGACAGTTCTAAGGGTTTCTTTGGCCTCCTCTCAGCCCCTTTTGTGACTTCCAGACCATCTCCTCACTCTGCCCTGAAGCAGCAGCGAGGAGACCAAGGAGGGCTGGGGATGGCAGGGCTGCTTTCTCCTCCGTCTGATCCCTGGGACACATCTAGTTGCCATGGAGACCAGTATCTGCAGAACTCCCAAAAGGAGGCTTTTGATAGACACTGCTTTCCTCTGCTGAGAGACAGCCTTCGAAGCCCGACTGAGAGAGCCCACAGGAGGGGGACTCAGGCTGGGGGGGAGGGGTGTTGCAGGAAGATGATCTGGCTGAACATCCTATAGAAAAGGGACCTGGGTTAAGGGGCGTCAGGAAGGGGATCCAGGGAAACTCCAAGCCTGGAGCAGGGAAGGTCTGCTGCTCTAGGCGTCACTGAACAGACAACCACATGGAGGCTGGACAGCTCTCCGGCAGGGCTCTGTTAACTAGTTTGCATCTGACATCTTCAGCACACCAGGGGCTGTGGGTACTTTCTGCCTATGGGTTAAACCTGTTCTGTCTTATATCACTCTTACATTTTCTGATGAAGACATGCTCTGGGGCTATGTGGATGTAGGGTTCCAGCCTCACTGTGTCACTCAGAAGGCCATTTTAAGAATAGCCCATCAGAGTATTGTATTCCTGTGTCAGAAGGAAACAGTGGGCCACTGTGCAGAGACAAGCCTTCAGAAAGGGGAGCTGGCCTCAGGTAGACGCCATCATGTGCCATCTGGTTATGGCTGCATTTTCCCCTAGACTACTTTCTGAGTATCTCATCTCAAGGGCCAAATACCCTCACGCTGGTCCCTTGCCCACCCCGGTTCTCAGTTCTGAACTTTCCCGTCATCTCGACCTCCCAAGCCAAAATCCTGCCCTCTGGCAGATGACAGTGTGCTAACCTGATCTGTGCTGCGCTAAGTCTGCTCACCCTCCTGAGGGCTAGTGTTCTGTATACACCATGTTCGTCTAGGCCTGTGAGATTCCCCCAGAGCTACAGCTCCGATGAAGGGAGATTGACAGACAACAGTGAACTGAGGGGTAGAAGCTGCAGAGTCATGATATCCAGAGTAGACAACACTATCTCCAGGGGCCAACTGCCTCCTGCCCAGCTCGAGGTGGCCCATGAATCCTGACCTTTAGCAGCCACAGAGTAGGCTCTGGAACTGCAGAGGGTCAGGTCAGTGGCTTGATGGAATGTGGGGGCGAAGCTCATGGGCTCTACTGAGGGGCACAGCTGAAGCTGTGGAGCGGAAGAGAGATTGTAGCCCATCATCCCTGTACTTTACCCTCTTCATCTAGTTGCCATGGGGACCGGCATCTGCAGAACTCCCCAAAGGAGGCTTCTGACAGACACTGTTTCCTTCCGCTCAGGGAGCCTGCTGAGCCCAACTGAGGAGGGCTGCAGAAAGGGGACTCGGGCTGCAGAAAGGGGACCCTGGTTGCAGACTCACACCTTGTGCATGGAGGGAGGGGTAACATGGAGGGGGATGGTGACATGGATGGGGACAGTGATGAAGATGGGGATGGGGATGTGGAGGGCGTCAGTAACATGGAGGAGGATTGTGATGGGGATGGTGATGTGGATGGGGATGGTGCTATGGATGAGGATAGTTATATGGATGGTAACAGTCACATGGAAGGGGACTGTGATGTGGGTGGTTAATCAAGACAGAGGCCATGAGAGGGCAGGGAACTGGTTCTACCTGCCTTCTACCTGCCTTCCTCCCTCGGGGCTTATCTTGAAGCCATGTTATGTGTATAAGCTGCTCTGTACCACTCCACCCTGTTTCTGGAGCAGGACACTCCCTACGTAGGTGTGAAGGCACCTTTGTCTCTATGTCAAGAGAATGAGAGAGAGTTCACATACCCTGTGTGCAAACAGAGAATGAGGACAACCAGTGAGGACACGGGCAGAGTCATCACACATCTATGAAGGTCAGGCTTAACACTACCCTGAGAGTCCCCGTGTGTGCAAGTCCCTAACTCTGCTGTGTCTGATGAGGTTCCCAACCACAGACACAGCTTCTCGGCTCCTGTAGCCAGACTGCCCTGGCCACTGAGGCCAGCCCAGCACCTTCCAGTTGGTCTCTAACCCAGCAGGGCCCTTGAGTCAGGAATGAAGGGGAGACACTGAGGTGGTTGGTGGGAAGACAGATGCTCAAAAAGAAGCTACGAAGCTGTGGGCACCAGATCCCAGTAACAACCATAAAAAAGCACCCACTCGACAGCACGTCTACACTCATCACGTCCTGCCAGTCTTCATACCACAATGCTATACTCTTCACAGGTGCATGACCCAGCGTGACAAGGAAGAAGTCAGCCAAAGCTGCAGAGCAGGGACAGCCAAGGGCTAGGGTTCCAAAGGCTGAGCTCCCCATGGCTGGTGCCTCAGCACCTGCCTGACCCAGAAACCAAGCCTGCCTGGAGGGATGCTGTGACTCCCCAAGTGCCATCTTCAGAGCTCTAGTCTATATATGTAACTGTGCTCTGTTAGTCAGCTTTCTGTTACTGTAACAAGATACCTGAGATAATCAACTTAAGAGAAGGAAAGGTCTGTTTGGGCTTACAGTTTCAGAAGTGTTAGTGTATTGTTGTTTGGTCTGTTGCTTTGGGCCTGTGGCAGCTCCATTTGTCATGACAAAGGAGGCTGCTCACTTCAGGCCAGTTAGAAATCAAAAAGAAGGGACTCAAGTCCTAATATCACACAAAGGTGAGTTCCCACTGACCCAATTCCCTTCTTCTAGGGCCACCTCCTAGACTTTCTGCTGCTAGGCAGTGCAGGCTGGTGACCCAGCCTCAGCACATGACTTTTGGGGTACAGTTAGCCATATCACACCAGGCACACTCCACAGCTCTTTCCAGACTGGTGGATCCTGGTAGCAACATGGGCAAAACCAAATGACTGCTCCTCTCTGGGTGTTCATCCCTATACACTTCCTGCCTCAGCAGGAAACCATCACCTACTTAAGTACCAAACAGGAAATGCATGTCAGCCTTGACCCTGCCCTTGCATCATGTGTCGTCATACACCAAGTCTGGTGATCTCCACTCTGAGGCCCCCTTCAACCAGTTCCCTGCCCTCTCATGGCCTCTGTCTTGATTAACCATCCACATCACAGTCCCCTTCCATGTGACTGTTACCATCCATATAACTATCCTCATCCATAGCACCATCCCCATCCACATCACCATCCCCATCACAATCCTCCTCCATGTTACTGACACCCTCCACATCCCCATCCCCATCCTCATCACTGTCCCCATCCATGTCACCATCCCCCTCCATGTTACCCCTCCCTCCATGTCACCATCCTCCTCCATGTTACCCCTCCCTCCATGTCACCATCTTCCTCCATGTTACCCCTCCCTCCATGTCACCATCCCCCTCCACGTTACCCCTCCCTCCATGTCACCATCCCCCTCCATGTTACTCCTCCCTCCATGTCACCATCCCCCTCCATGTTACCCCTCCCTCCATGTCACCATCCTCCTCCATGTTACCCCTCCCTCCATGTCACCATCTTCCTCCATGTTACCCCTCCCTCCATGTCACCATCCCCCTCCACGTTTCCATGTTATTGACCCCTCCCCATCCCCATCCCCATCCTCGTCACTGTCTCCATCCACGTCACCATCCCCCTCCATGTTACCCCTCCCTCCATGTCACCATCCCCTCCATGTTGACTCCCTCCACATCCCCATCCCCATCACTGTTCCCATCCCCATCATCATCCCCTCCATGTCATCATCCCCATCATCTCCCCATGTCATCATCCCTCCTACACACATCACTGTCCTCATTCCCATCACAGTCCTGCTCCAGGTGGCCATACCATCCTCCTTTTCCTCTTTATCGTCTACACATTGCCTCCAGCAGCTTTTGTGACCACTCACATCCTATATACCTCAAGCTGATGCCAAGAAGTGTTTACTTAAATGTAATTAAAAACACAAGTTAGACCATTAGACACTGCCTTTAAACCTTTCAGTGGAAAGGAACTGTCCCTTGAATTGTTTCTTCTTAGGACCACTGACTCACTAAGTCAGGACCCTGCTCTTGGCTTGACCAGAGCAGGTCGCTGAGGAACTGGGCAAAGGAGGCAAGCCAGAAAGCCGTCAGTGAGCACTAACGATGGTGGCCAGTTGGCCCTGCTACCTCACAATGTGTCAGGAGTCTCTCCTTGAAACCTGAGGTACAATGTTAAGACTAACACGTTGCCCACAAAACTTCTGTATTCCCTTACTTCCCAGCTGCACTTACTCGGCATTAATGCCATGTGGTGTTCAATGGGGACTAATGTGGTATTAGCTGTATGTCCATTCATTAAGTTTCATGTCATTTTGTGAACCATTAACAAAATTCATTCCCTGTAAGTTCAGTTGCTAGGGATAGCCTCCTTTCACGAATGAATGACACAGGGTAACATTGTATCTCACTCAGCCCCTCAGTGGCCTTTAAGGCAGCATAATTATAATCCCAGGAATTTCCCCAGAAGGCTCTGTTAAGTTCACAGCCATGCCACCAACAATCTTCACAGTTGCACCTGCCCCAGCAGGAACATTAGGCAGCTTGTGTTAACACTGATAAAGTGCTATGGGGCCTTCTAAAACTAAGGGCCACAGGGAACGCCTTCTGTGGCAACATTCTTCATCCCTGTCCACACTTGGAATTGGTCCTCAGTGAGATGTTCCTGCTCTCCAAGGAGCCAGGACTCTGCAGTTGAGACTGGGCACCCATTGTACCTGGGATCAAACTTGTTTTTTCTCATCCCTTCCCCATATGGCATCAAGTCCATTCATAGTAACATGGTGCTGTTCAAAACATGAAAAGAGCTCCTATCTGTATGTTACGCATTTATGTGCATCTTTGCACATACATGTTCAACAGGCCAGAATCTCACGCCTTGCACAGCTACAACTGTTCCACAGACGCACTGGCTGTCAGCAGAGCCGGCATCCTGAGAACTGTGGGTAGGAGACTCGGGTCTCTACTGTCTATGTAATTCTCCCTCAGTACAAAGTTAGTGTACAGCATGGGCACATTTGAAATGACCAGAAGTGATCATAGATAATCAACTTCATTTACCTAAAAAGCTATAAGGTAAGTGGAAAGCTGTTGTCTAAGTGTATCATCAAGACTTTTAAAGGAGACTGACATCCCATTTGGTCCATTCACAGCTCCCTCAAATTCTAGCCAATCCACTGCCACGTGAGTTACTTCCAGTCGGGAAAACCTGCCCACAATGCAGGAGCATCTCTGTATGAGACCCTGATGACAGGCTGGACCTCAAGTGTATTCAATGGTCACTCTTGTGGAGCGGATACCAGTGAGGGAAGGAAGTGTGAGCGAAGCCATCGAGCTGAATTCCCTTTGTCCAAGGTGCCACCTACAGAACGGCGTCTCCTGGTTCTCCTTTTCAGAACCCCACTGCTGGGCAGCAGTAACAACACAGTACTTGGTCGCACTGGGTCCCAGCTCCAAACATCTTACAATATTGCAATGAAACAAGGCTGGTCTGACTCTACAAAGCTTGGAACTCCAAACCTCTGGATTTGAAGCAAAACTTTGCAAAGAACCCCTTTTTAATTAAAACAAAATCTGTTAATCCTCAAATAAACTCAGAGCACTGCACCCTTTCCACCCCCAGGAATGTTTTCCAGTCTATGCATGGGTAGTGCTGGACAGGTTGGTATGGTGTAAAACAAAAAAACCCAAAAAACCATTAGTCCTCAAATCACCTTCCACAGACAAGAGCCTCTAAAGTTGCAGAAGTCGCGATGAGTAAGCCAAACAGCAGCAGTGGAAACACAGGGTGCGCCCCTGGTAGGCGGAGCACTTTCTATGCTGTGCCATCACAGGTAGAGACGTGGAGGCAGCTGGGTGCCAAGGGAGGGGGAGGGGAGGGGAGCAGAGCACATCAGCCTCTACAGCTGAAACAGCCACATCTAAAGTCACTTATGACTCACTGAGAAAAGCAGTTCATAGATCCGTGATGCACAGGGGTTGCTAAAAGGGAGCTTGTTTTGCCATGTCTGACGCCAGGCTTCACCCTGGCCTCCTAGAAAGCCTTAACGTTCAAACAGCCATCAGAGTCGCCCCAAATACCAGAGCTATTATTTTGTCTGTGTCTTTTCTTATTAGCAAGATTCTAGCACACTCTCCAGGAGGACGCAATCAGGTGGAAGGGGGAAGGTGCACTACCTTCCCCCCACCCTTTTTTTATCAAAGCCACTAGCTGATCACCTTTGTGTTTTTCAGTGACATCACTGATAGCATCCCCATGACCACTCCTGGCTCCTCAGGGCCGAAGTCTCAGAGACGCCCAGAACCTGTATAGAAGTCACTATGTTCTCTTACACCTCCAGACCCTGGGCTGGGTCCCTGGGGTCAGCAGCCAAGCTGCCTGTGTTCCCAGAGGGCACAGCACAGGACGCTTCAAGTCCCTTGCACTGTGCTGTTCACAGTGAGTGCTGCAGACATCAACCCTTACTGTGCAAAGCTGCCTTTTCTTCACAGCCCAGACACAGCACCAAGGTCCCTACCTCTTGGCAGAAGCCAGGTCCACACATCAGAGAACCCAAACAGAAAGCCCAGCAGGGCTGACTCTGTTCACATTGCCTTGGACTTGGCCAGCAGAGATGCACAGTTTTGGACCACTGTGCACAGTGTCTCTTACCTTGACCGTGTATGTACATGTATGTTCACACATATGCAAGGAGACAGACTTACCTATACCCTTTGTGATGTTTGCAGCTGTCATGTTTTGGACGTTGGCACTCACTTTGAAGGTCACTGCTGGTCCTAGAACTCTGGAAGAGACCAAGTAAGAACAAAGTCATTCCTGTGTTACCACAGGAAGCCGCCTGTCTGTGACTTCCCAAACACTGACAGGTGAAGCACACCCAGGCCACACTTTGCTGCTCCTGGTATATTTTTCTTGGATTCTGGTGCTCTGTTTTTATTTCTAGTAATTCTATTGCTGGCTTTGCTTTTCTTAAATACACACATTGCAAAGCAACTCCATATCCAACAATATCAGCCAGATGTTTCTGCAAGCGCAAACAAGAAATTGTTATGGAAACAGACATTGGTCTTGGGCTCCCACAGAGCATTGAGAGTCAAGAGCAGAGGGGGAAAAGTGTTTCCAAATTTCTTTCTGCAGGAGCCACTTGAACCCCCCCAAGTCATTAAGAAGTACTTAACACAAAAGCTACTGTCTGGGGGTTGCCACGAAGGGATTGTCAAAATATCGTGTAAATGCCAAGTTAAACGCGATTTTGAAGAAATACATCACTTTTAACAGTTAAGATCCCACAGATCCCTTGTGCTGTAGGAGTCAGATACGGTGCACAGTGAGTCCAGAGGAGTCAGGGATACAGAGTCTGCTCTTAAAGGCAGGTGTGCTCCATCTCCACAGTGACCCTAAGCTTCACCATGGAACAGACACAATACGTACCTTTTAAGACACAAATTCCTAACAGACCATCGATGGGAGACTGAAACTACCATATACCCACAAGCCAAACTACCACATAGCCACAACCTCCACCTTTTCTCCCTCCCTCTCAGCACCATCAACCCTCATCCAGGGTTGCATGAACTAAGATGCTGAGTCTAGGCCTTCCTTTAAACCTCACACATGATTATGGCCTCTGATATCATCCCTGCTCACAACACCTAGGTTTCAACTTCTGGTCCTCCTCCTGGGATTTTAGACTCACTCTCTTTCAGTCAGCTCAGGGCTCAAGTGTGCTGAAGGTAAAAGCTGTCTTACTATGACAAGGTAGATAACCACCATTCTAGCAAGCCAGCATCACTTTAGGCTCAACACGATCTATTTTGATCAGGTGGCTAGTCTGAGGTGCAGACCAGGTGCTACACTATGGGCCCTTTCACCAGAAACATCCAGAGCATCTCCAATTTCTGCCCAAAGCCCTGGAAATGCCAGCATAGCATTTCCACACTGTGATCCTACTTCAAGCCTGCCCCACTGCATAGGAGCTGAGAAGTTCCCATGTCCAGCTCTCCAGAGTGGTACTGATGAGGGAGAGTAGCTGCCACCAACTTGCTCAGGCCTAGATCCCAACTGTCTCCAGCTGTGCCTTTCTGCTGATACTCAGTGTGTGCTCTTGGATGGAATCTGGGCAGCATCCCTTCTGGCCCCCAAAGCTGGAGCTTTCATTCAAGTCAGCACTCCTGCAGGGACACATTCTCTCCTCACTGTGTCATGTTCCACCACCTCCCAAAGACCAGTTCTGATCACATCTACCCAATATCCACAACAGTGAGTTCTTCCTCCCTCCGACACCTTGCAGCAAGGACCACAAGCATCTGATATCTAGTGCTTTAATGGAGCAAGAATGATTACAGAGGATTCCTAGCTTCCTGGTAGGTGATCAGATCTGTGAGGCACTGGGGTGTGCCTGATGGGCTTCACTCACATGATGGATGACTGACTCACCTGTGATGGAGTCCAGACACTTGAGCCCAGCAGTTTTGTGATGTTGAGAAAGTCCTTATGTGAATGAGAAACGTTCACCCACCGAAACACTGGCAGAACTCAGCACAGGACTCTGGGGTATTAGATCATTTCTACCAAATATTGAATCTAAACACATCTATGCTGCTCCTTGGCAGGCGGGGTTAGGATGTTCTGCACCAAAGTCTTTCCCTCAGGAGCTATGAATGTTCTCTGAAGACCATGAATACTTTCCTGGTTTTTTTTTTTTTTTTTTTGAGTTCAAAGACATGGCCGCCACATAATGGGTGATACATTTATCTGCTGGTCTGACAGAGAAATAGGGGCAGGCAGCATGGAAGCCTCTATCCTACAGCCCAGATTCTCTTTGCTGTAAAGGAGCACAGGGCTGTGAGGCTGCAGGGAACGACTGGCATCACCCATACCCACTCACACTGTCTCTGACACACAGAGACCATCAAGGAACAGGTAATGATCACACCCACTAGAAGAGCCAAAGAAGGCCACAAAGGGGAACCTGAGTGTTCACGCTGCTTGAGACCCACTGTCACTGACAATAGTGTGGTTCTCCCAGTGTGTCACTGTGTGGAGGTACTGCTGAACTTTTCAAGCTTACTTCAGTTTACCCAGCTGCAAAACAGTGCAAAACCTGCTTGGACTTGCTCTGGTCTAGGAGGCTCTCCAGTTTTCCAACCACAGATTGCACACAGTCCTGCCTGTGCCCCACCATCACCCTGCTGACCCCATCACAGAGCTTTTCCAGGCCTGCCAACCCCAGTCCCCAGGACAGAGGAAACTAGAAGTTCCTCACGTGGATCCTCTGGAACCAGGGTCTCCAAAAACACTCACCAACCACAGAGGATTTGGGGATGGTGAGGCTCTGGCTCCAGCCAGATATGCCTAGTTCCAGATGAGAGAGCATGGAAGGAGGTCTGTAGGAACACAAGAGGACCCAGTTGACCACAGTGACAGCTCCAGGCACAGGCACCACACCAGCAATCACTGTGAGACACTGGGGTCCTCACAGCAGGGGCCAGATGGGACTTGCCCTGCTTTCTCCCAACAAGGGAATTGGATGCCTGTCTACAATGTTGCAATAGGTGCAGGAGCTTCTGATGACAGTTGCAAACAGCTGAGGGAGACAGAGTCTCCGCAGAGCCCAAGATAACCAGGTAGACCTAGGCTTCTCCCCCAAACCACAGCTCCTCCACCTAGACCTGGGCAGGAGGGAAACAGCACCCTGCCTAGGAGGAGACTCCAGGCCATGCTTGTATTTAATACAGCACCAAGAAAAGAGATATGAGCACCAAGACCTGAGTCTCCACTGAATGGTTTGTGGGTGCTCTAGGGCCTCTTGCCTCACTTTCACTGGGTTTTTCCAGTCAGTGAAGGCAAACGGGCTGCAGGAGAATTCCAGTGCAAACACTTGTCTCCTTTAATGATCTGAGGATACAGTACTGGGAATACCCTGGTGAATTAGCTCAGCCGGCTGTCAGTTCTGCTGTTGTGGTTTTATTTTATTCCCCCAACGCTTCCTCCCTCCACAGAGGAACCATCACTCTCCTCTGCTCTTGAGCATCTGCAATGTGTTACAAGCTGCCAGCTCTTCTGATGCCCTGCTCACGAGATCTGAGGTGATTTCTGGACTGTGTGGATGGGAATCCAGGCTGGTGACTGTGGGAAAGCTCCACTCACTCTGTCCTAGCAGCAAACACACTCCACACCCTCCACTGCCAAGATGACCCTCAGGGTACACAACAGGGAAGGTTCACACAGAAAGAGAGGTTCTGGTCAATGGGGTAGGCAGGAGGCTAGCCAGCCTTAAGTGTGCAGTTCCAGCTGGCTCTGGTGCTGATCTCAACAGTGAGTGACTCTCTGGCAGGAGGCTCCACTTTCAAGGTTGCCTGCCCTAAATCCCAGCACAGCTACCACTCCCAGAGCTGTTGGGAGATGGCACCAGAGTGCACAGGGGTCAACTCCTCAGAATTCCAGTCAATGACCTTTAGCAGCCTGGACCACTTCCTGAGTTCCCCTCTGCAGAACATTCCCAGATACACTAATAAAGGCCTGGCACCCATCAGCATGATGCTTACCTGTCTGAGAATGGCTCCCAGAGCCTCCAGGGATCCTTCCTATCTGGGAGACCAGCCTCAGAGGCAGCCTCCTCTCCTACTGAATGAGATGCACAGTCTGCATCCCACTCATCTCTCAAATGCACTCTTGGCTCTGTCTGTCCAACAGGGCTTTTTATGAGGGAAGGCATGTACTGGCCTCATTTGCTGGGGACCCTGGAGGCAGGTGGCATCCATGGTCTCCAAATTCTGTCTACTCACCTCTGGGGTGGCCCCCCTCCTTACCATGTTTGAGGATAGCCATGTAATGGGGTTATTTGAGGCTTAGACTCAAAGCTGCATCTGCCCTGAAATCCTAGACCTCAACTTTTATGGGTTTCTGTATCACAAGGGTCTCCAGGACTAGATACTAGGGTTCCCTAATATCCCCAGTGCACCTGTGCAGAGCATTCAGTAGTGAGAGCTAATACCACTGAAAATGAGCCTTGAGATGCCCGAGAGGTCCCTAGGTGAAGGCTAGGGCTTGGTCAGACAGAGGTGTCACTTGAATTCTTGACATTGACATTGGGGGTTTAGGAGCAGGGTCCCCCAGATATCACCTGTGTATAATTCTTACTTATCAAAAGATGCACTGGCCTTGCACGGGGGAGAGAGGGAAGCAGCCAAGGACAAGGGCTGCCACATCACATACCCTGTACCCAGTCCCATGATGTCCCACCACCTGTTGGTTAGTTACAGACAATGGTTGCCAGGTCACCAGGGGAAACTTCCTCCCCAGGACTCACAGTGGACCCAGGGATCTCCTCATCCCTTTGCCAACTATGTGTGGAAGTACCAACTCACTCAGAATGGGGCCTTCCTAGTAGAGTGGGTGTGACTGGGTCTCATGGGAATCTTGGAGCTCTTCAAATGACTGGGGGATGAGGGTCTTCAGGAGAGAAAAAGCCAGACACAAAAATGCCCAGTGAGCAACGGTCATAGGCTTAGGCTCTGTGGAACCTGGGAAGGAGTCACTCTGGTGACAGTGACAGAACACCTTGAGCCTGCCCTTCTCATGGACATGCACCAAAGCCTCCTGGGTGAGCCATCCGCCCAAAGTCACCCATCCTGGCCCACACTGCCAGAGCGCTGATCAGAAGCAAGCCAAGCTGTTCAGCCTTCTCTAGTGAGTAACCAGGCACGGAGGTTTTGCACTCACATAGCACAGACTCCTGCTGCACCCCCTGCACAATAAGCTCAGGCGCTCCACTTTTGGGACCCGGCCCTGAGCTACAAGTCAGCTGATTCAACAAATGCACAGGACAACAGAGACCTCAGGCCGACTCAGCAGGTTACAACCATGATACCCATGGACTCTTCCTCCTCACTGAGTTCTGGCTCTAGCACAGTTTCTCTTTTTTTGGTCATTGTTGATCCCCCAAGGAACCCTATAGTTCCCTAGATAGCTTGTCTTTGTGATACTTCAGGACTGTGTATCTTCTGTGCATGCATTTGCAAGTTAGCTCTCTACAAATTGAGCAATATCTAAGATTCTGCCCTAAGAATTTAAATTTCCTTTCCATGTGGTTGATGTCAACCTTAGAGAAGACTAGGGCCTCCCCTGGGATCTCTGTGACTCCCAGGAGCATCACAGGGTGGGGTGCTGTCATTTGGAACCACACACAGGAATTCTTAGTGGCTTTCTGTCTCAGCTGCTGGCAAACTGACATGTTTTGAGACCTGGAAAGAAATGCCTAGCAGTGTAAGAATGCATGAATGTTATGGGAGTAACCACCCACATTTTTATTGGATTCAAGGTCCCCTCCACAGTCTGGAACTCAGTCTGGAACTACAAACGTGGCCAAGAACTGGTGATTGGGGAACTCAGGACCTAGGGGAAAACTGACTACTATTATTTTGATAAATGGACATAGTGTCAAACTACCTTCTAAATATGTATCTCTATACCCATAAATCTGCGCAAGTCTCAGTCCTCATTATATAAACTGCTTTTTGAAGTTGACAGTGTAAATACAGAGACAATGAGCTAGCGTGCAGAGGATGATAACTGTGGAGTGCTCGGTCATAGATGAGACATCTGTATCATACCCCCTCCCCATATGGCTCAGGGAACACTGCAGAACAGGGGAGGAAAGAGTTGGAGGCTACCAAAGTCTGCTGCACAACAATGTCTTCTAGATAGGACAGGGACATTGCACTCATGAACTCACAGGCCACGGCTATGGCTGCCTGCACAAGACTGCACAGGATCAAATATCCAGCATAGATTGGGGAAGAGTGTGTGAAGTCCTACTCCTAGCTGAGAACTGTGGCAGTTAAGGCTGCTGGGGCAGGGAGTCAGCCAGTTCTTTTCAGGGATGTGGCCCCTGTTATAGATTGCTCATGCTCCAGTGGAGAGCCCCATATCTATACACATAAGGACAACACTGACTGAACTCAGTTTATTATCAAAAGGGGGCATGAAGCTGGAAGGGGGATGTGATAGGAGTATTCTGGGAGGAGATGAGGGGGGTGAGGGTTGGTATGATCAAAATACATTGTATACATGTATGAAATTCTCAAAGAATGAATTATTTAAACTACATGGATTATGCTGAGCCCTGATTCCTTATGGAAACTGGTTTTCTCTCCAGATGCACCCAGTGTCCCTTCCTGGGCACCACCTCCCCCACATGCTACCACAACTCCTGGCTAAGATGCTAAGCATTCCTTGTAACCCTAAGAGAAGACCTGCGGACTTATGCCTGGATCCCTACACTCTACCTTTGCCACCACTGACTTGACTTAGAGTCCTTCTTTTATAATAAGAACAGCTGTGTGGAAACTGAGTGCCAGGTCTTCACTTGTGGTGGTCTTGGGAGCTCAGATCCAGTGAGGCCAAGCTTGCCTCTCCATACCTGAGGAGCTCAGTCATCAGCTATGCCAGGCTTCCTGTCTTGAGCGCTATGGCAGATCCTGGTTGTACCTCGGCACATATTCAAGGATGTCCCTGGGACGGAGTGCTGACATTCTGCCCTGTCAATGTATCTCAGAGACCTTGATGTTAATCTCACAAGTCACTTTACTTCTAAAACACATCCACTGTGTGGCAGTCAGCTCCTCCCATGTCTGGGTCCTCTGCCTCTGGAGATGAGTAAGGACTCCTGGGGACCACCTCAGCAATTCCTTCCACTTTTTACAAATGCTACTGCCTCAAGAAGGAGGCTTCTGAGCAGATGCACCCTCAACAGGTGTGACCACCCACAGGCACCTTGGAGACACCAGAGTTGACTAGCTCCATCTGCCAATGTTGGGCAAGCAGCAGCACAGTTCTCCCACCGGGAACACTTGCTCTGGGATCCATGACGGAGGTCTGGTTACCACTGCATAGGCAGCAGGAGAGGCTTGAGGGCCAAGCAGCCCACATCCTTCTCAGCACCATGCAGTCTTGTCTGTCTATCACAATGTTTAGACTTCTGGTTCATCATGAAAGTGGGGAAATGTAGGAGAGGAAGAGCCAGGCCTAAGCACGGGCTGCAGTAGAGAACACAGCTTCCACTCTGAGAGTGCAGCCCCCGCTTCCACAAAATAGCCAACCTACAATCTGCCCAGATGAGGGGATCTATCAGGAAGCGACACTCCAACTTATGGGACACTGGGGCAGGGGGAGAGGTATATAAGGCTTGCACTTCCCAGCAATAAACGAGTCTGCAGCACCTCGCCTTGTGCCTGCTCTCACCGAACTCCCGGTGTCTGTGTGTTGACTCCGCACCTCTCACCCCGACCTCGGCCAAAACCCTCATTCCCTGAAGTCCCTCGTGGGCTGGACCCACAAGAAAACCTGCAACAGCTGGCACCCAAACAAGGTTCCAGGCCCCCTGGTGTTGGCGACACCTCCAACTTCGGTCCTGGGCCCCCAGCGCTGGTGACGCCCCCAGTTCGTTTGGTGAGTAGGCCTCAGGTTTTGTCTGTCTGTTCAGCTGCTCGAGGGTGAGTGAGTGGCCCCCTCCTCTGTCCCCTCTACCCTGTTTGTCATATTTGTTGTTAAATCAGGAAGGCACACTCCGCTGCGTGGTCCCGAAGCCCATGTCAGCACCTTTCCCCTCTCGGCTAGTCCTGGTGAGTTCACATAAGGGCTGATCCACCCCGAACTCAGAGCCCAGGCTTTGGGTCATCCTGTTGTCTGTCCCGGAGACAGCGTGTGGGCATACGGCTGAAGGGGTCACGGCCTTCAGAAGTCCCTCACTAAGCACAAGACATTTGGATCCGATACACCTCTTCATGTTGGGGTGGTTTACGTTCGAGTGGCTCACGGTCCTTGTTTGCTTCATTTGTGCTCTCTTGGTAGTCACCCTTGCCTTTTACTTTTATGGTGAGTTTCCCTTCATGGGACCTTCCCATGATGGGCAACCTACCACCACAGTGCAAGGAGCCACAAACAGGAGCGCTCAAATCGCTCCTTAGAACTCGGGGACTGAAAGTTAAACCAAAAGATATTGAAAATTTCTGGGATGAAGCCACTAACTTGGCCCCTTGGGTCTCTCCTGAGACTATGTGGGATCCTGACCTATGGATGTGGGTCCTTTTCTTGGCACGAAAAAGGAAAGTAGGGTCAGGAGTCGCTTCCCCTGCACCATTTGTCCCGGTCCTTTCAGCCATCATTGCCAGCCTTAAATCTTCCTCTTGAAGAAGTCATCTCAGCCCACAATAAGCATTGTCAGGATCAGGCCAGTGTAGACCCTGCCATTACTTCAATCCCCACTGACCTTGATATGGGAACAAGCCCTGAAGTCGATCCAGACGAGGAAGGGGCCCCCTTGCCTCTACCTCAAACCCCGCTTTCAAAGCCACAACAATCGGAGACACCACCACCCCAGTACCCCTGGAAGGAACTACGTTCCGCCTGCTCTGACACACCTCCCGCTCATTATACCTCCCCCATGGCCTGCCCACCCCTTGCTGGCCATTGTCCACCTTTCCGGTTAATGTCGGCCCAAACGCTGCGCAACAGCCATGGGTGCCCACCTGTCTCATGGACCTTGAACTCATCCACAAAGCCACCAACGAATCAGATCCCAACTCCCCATATTTTGAGCAAGTCCTCCGCCAATGGGCCATGCAGTTACAGACCCATTACGATTGGTATAACTTATTAAAGGTGGTATTAGAGCCCTAAGTCTTCCCAAGCTGGCGTTTGGCTTACGATGATCAGGCTGAAAATCAGGCACGTCTCAACCTTCAATATGGCCTTAATATTACTATGGATATGCTCACAGGACGTGGACAATATATTGACCCAATTTCCCAGTCCACTATTGGCCTTCATGCTTACTACCAACAAGTTAGTGACCTGGCCTTCAAGGCCCTTAAACATTGCTCCCCCCGTGACCCACAGGCATTCTTCCGCAATTTGATTCAGCAGCCAGTGGAGTCCTTCACGGACTTCCTCACCCATGTAACTGGGGCAGTGGAATGGAGGGTGGAGTCTGGACCCACGCGCGATATGCTTATCAAACAACTGGCATGGAAGGGCCTAAATACCCCTACCTGCAATGCTATAGTGCCTGTCCGCAATGATGATATTCATAAATGAGTACTTGTCAGTAGGGACCTAGACCCCAGGACAGGGCCCAGTGAGGCCGTGACTGCTCCTTAGAGGTGTTCTTATTACAAGGAAGGCCCACCCCCTCCGATTCAAAAGATGGCTGCTGGAAGTGCGGGAGGACAGGACACCTCCGCAGGGACTTCCCAAACAATGGAGCTCATCCCAAGACCCGCTGCACCAAATGCAAAAAGGGATTTCATTGGGCAAAAGACTGTAAGTCACGGCCCTAATTGGACTCCTTTAAACGCCACCTGGGGCACCTCTCAGCCCCACAAGTTAGAGGGGGAACAAAACAGACTTTATGGACCCTTCCAATTCTTAATCATTCCCCCTTAATGACCTTATTTCTGGATGGGATCGCTGTGAAGGGCCTAGTGGACACACGGGAGCCGATGTTATCATCATCACCGAGAGCGAGTCTCTTTGGTTCCCCCACTGGAAATATCGGCCTGGCCCACCCATTAAGGGAGTGGGGGGGCAGCCAGGACACAAATCTGGTCGTCCACCCAGTACACTGGAAGGACTTAGGTGGGAGTGAGGGCACATTCACTCCCATAGTGGCCAATGTCCCCCACAACTTGTGGGGTCAAGATGTCCTAGAGGACATGGGTGTGGTCCTTACCACAGACAATCAGTCCTTTTATGATGATGTCATAGCCCATGATAAACTTGGCCTCTCTGGGAGAAATCAGAGCCCTGACCAGCACCCTCAATTCTAAGGGCCACTGCCCTCTCTGGGACATCCTCTAAGGAGTCTCCCACACCGATCGCTCTTACTGGCTCTCAACAGATGTGATCTAGGTGGAGCAGTGGCCTATTATAGAACCTAAGTTATCTAGCCACAAAAATTTGGTCCAGGACAGCTGGACCTCGGACATTTAGAACCATCCACTAGTAAATATAATACCCCAGTATTCATTATTTAAAAGAAAAATGGCCGTTTTAGATTGCTTCAGGACTTACACACCATTAATGACCAAATGGAAAAGATGGGCTCGACACAGGCCGGCTTGCCCCACCCTGGTGCTATCCCTCCTTGTTATTATATCATAACACTTGATATTAACGATGGCTTCTTCTCAATCCCGCTGGACCCCCAAGATCATGATCACTTTGCCTTTACAGTTTGGGAACCGAACTTCCACAAGACGGCCCTCAGATATCAATGGAAAGTCCTTCCCCAGGGAATGAAGAACAGTCCTACAATCTGTCAGCTTTTTGTCTCACGAGCCACTTCAACCATCTCTCATAGTGTACAATTTATTCACTATATGGATGACATTCTGTTGTCCCACCCTAACCCACAATTTCTCCACAAGGTAACCAGAGACTTACTCTCCCGCCTATCGTCCCTTGGCTTGTCTGTCGCCTTAGATAAGTTACACGAGGTGCCTCCTTATGCTTTTTTGGGGCACACCATTTCGGCCAGCGTATGCCCTATGGCCCCTGCCTTTAATTCAAAGCTGGTCTATACACTAGCCAATTTTCAACAACTCTGTGGCACCAGAAACTGGCTTAAACCATTCTTGCCCATTCACTTGGAGGAATTGATGGCCTGTTTTCTCTCTTGGAGGCCCCACCTGCCCTTCAGCAAAGATTAACTTAACTCCCCCAGCCATTGCCTTATTGCAAAAGATCACTGGGTTACTCTCGTCAACAACCCTCACAGGTACGAGCCCTGACAATCCCTACAGGCTTTAGTGCTATTGACTTCTTCTGGCTTCCTTGGTGCCCTTTGGCAGACTGGGCCACTTATCTGGGTCCATCTCTCATACTTGGAGCTCCAGCAGATTTCCTCCAAGTTTGATCTGGCCTTTAACTTGGCAGTCAAACTGCACACTCAAGCTTGAAGAACCTTCAGTAGAGAACCCAACACTATCATACTCCTCCTTCCCCTCCATAGCCTACAGGCACTCTGGGCCGATTCCATAAGTTTTCAGACCATGATGTCAGGCTTCCCTGGCACCACTGACAATCACCTGCCCCAAAACAAAAGAATTCAGGCCATTCTCACATTGCTGCTTGAAGTTAAGCCCCACAGCACTCTTTCTTCTTCCCCAATTCCTCAAGCGACCACTGCCTTTTCGGACGCTAATAAGAACTTCGGGGTCCTGATACATCATCCTGAAAAAAAGGACATCACCCACATCATCCCTAATCCTGGCTCTGTCCAGTTGGGAGAACTTCTTGCTATACTTAAAGCTTTAGCAGAGTGCCAGGATGAACCCCTAAATCTCTTTTCTGATAGCACCTATGCTGTTCAGGTCGCTAAAGTCCTCACCTTTTCTCATGTTAAAAACTCCTCCACCCCACTTCATCTCACTATGGTCAAGCTACAGGAATGCCTAGAAAATAGAAATTACCCACGGTACATCTCACATATCTGCTCACATACCACACTTCCTAGAATCCTAGCTCAGGGGAATGCCACCACAGACGCCTGATCATGACAGTCCAGTCTAGCCCATTAGAACAAGCAAGAGCTTTACATCAACAATTCCACCTTTCCCCTCAGACTATTCATAAACTCCTCCCAGAAATCCCCGTGTCCCAATGCAAGCACCTTGTCCACTCATGTGCTACCTGTGCCCTGCTTATGCCTCTCAGGCCCCTTAACAGGGCCCATGGTTTGCTACCCAATGCCATTTGGCAAATGGACGTGACTCACTATCCCCCTTTTGGGAAATTGAGATTCGCTCATGTTATACTTGACACATGCTCTTCCCTTACTTCCCTACTTACACTTTAGCGCTCTCAGGGAAAAAGACTAAACATGCCATTAAAGCTATAAAGTCCCCCATGTTAATCACGGGCGTACCCTGGGTGCTTAACACTGATAACGGGCCCACTTATTCCTCTCAAGAATTCAATAAATTTGTTTCCTCCTGGGGAATCAAACATATCTTTGGTATTCCCTATAACCCACAAGGACAAGTCATTGTCAAAAGGACCAACAGGACATTTAAGTCCCTCCTGGCTGAGGCCAAATGTGATCTTCATTTGGCTCTTACTGAGGCTTTGTTCCACCTTAATTTCTTCATGTTTGACGACCGATAGGGGTCTCAGTCCAGCATACAAACATTGGTCCTCTTTGCCTCGAGCTACGCCTCTGCCACTAGTCAGGTGGAGGGATCCGATTTCATCCCTGTAGCAGAAACAAGCCCCCATCCTGACACGAGGACGAGGATACACTTGTATATTTCCACAGGACGCCGACTGCGAGTTTGATAAGCCATGACATCCTTTTCCAGCTTCGTTGTCTTTGGCTGTGCTTCTTCCCAGGCTTCAGATCTCTGGGCCCTGGTCCCCTTACCACCTCTGATCCTCCCTGTAGATGAACAGTCACCCACTTTCCCAGTTCTCTTTACTACTAATGAATCCCTTGATCTGCCCACCATGGAACTGATTCATGCGTCCATTCCCATAAATGGCACATGGTCCCTTGCAGGATTGCTCTGCTTCAGCCCAGCCCTTAACCCCTCCTCCCCTAATGTCTCTCGCTGTCACTCCCTCTTTAACATCACAACAGGTGACTTTTGTGGAAACTGAAGCCAGGGCTCCTTATGGGGCCTCAAAATCTGGTCTCCCTTAGTAAAAGACACTTCTGAGACTACAGTGTCCTTTGTGCCCCCCTGGGGCCATCCCCTCCAAGGGTCAGACGTCCTCCATGGACTCGGTGCCCTCCCACCTATAAACTTCCCACCACATTGCGCTTTCCTATTCCATGGGAACACTGCCTCCCGCTCACTCCTGGAGATACGCTCCCCTTTACGGATTATGATGGACACCTGCAGGCTTCCTCCCTGGCAGTCTGGAGACACCTTGTCTCTACAAAACTCCCCTGAGGTCCAGCAGATCTGGCTTGCTGACATCCGAGAAGCGGCTGTGTAATTTCTCGCCCTCCTCCTCCCCTACATGGTCATGCCAGAGGTCATACCCTTCGAGGGCTGGTAGTCAATGACAGGTAAGATCCTGATGGTCAGGACGACCTAAGACAGGCACAGTCCATCAAGCTGGGTGTCCTCTGAGGTGGGGTTGACTATGTCAAGGCAAAGAACCTCGGCTCCCACTGACCTTTCTATAACATAAAGGGATGGATATGTAGGAGAGGAAGTGCCAGGCCTAAGCACAGGCTGCACTAGAGAGCACAGCTTCCACTCTGAGAGTGCAGCCCGCGTTTCCGCAAAATAGCCAACCTACAATCTGCTTGGATGAGGGGATCTATCAGGAAGCAACACACCAACTTATGGGACACTGGGGCAGGGGGAGAGGTATATAAGGCTTGCACTTCCCAGCAATAAATGAATCTGCAGCACCTCGCCTAGTGCCTGCTCTCACCCGACTCCTGGTGTCTGTGTGTTGACTCCGTACCTCTCGCCCCCACCTTGGCCAGAACCCTCGTCCCCTGAAGTCCCTAGTGGGCTGGACCCACGAGGAAACCTGCAACAGGGAAACAGGAATGAACCCCTTTTTGTGTATATTGTTGGCACAGAAAAGGGAAGCTCTGCATTTAATCGAAGGAAAAAAGTCAGAAATGCCTAGCAGGTAGATCCAATCTTTTAACACACTTAAGAACAACTTAATGAGGGCTAAAGAGATGGCTCAGCAGAAAACTGGCTGTTCCTGCAGAGGCCCTGGCTTTAATCCCCAGCACTCACATGGCAGCTAACAACTGTCCATAACTCTAGTTCCATGGGACTCAATGCATTTTTCTGACTCCACCGGCACTGCATGACATGGGTGCAGTTACGTATGTGGAAGCAATACACTCACATGTATAAAATAAAAATAATAAATATTTTAATAAAAAAGAACATAATGAAATTATAATAGCAGCAAAAATTCACACCAAAACATCTCTTGAGGTTTTAAAGTTCATGATTTGGGCTTGGAACCACACAATGCAGCTTGAACACACCTGGCCTAGCGCCTTGCTGAGTCTAAGAGACAAGTTTATCACTCAACTTTAGAACATACAGGCTCTCAAGATGTTTGGGGGAGAAATCCACGTACCAGTCAATAACGGGCTGTCCAGCACAGCATAACATAATGCACATGTCACAGAAGGGAAAGAAAGCTACATGGCACTCAGAATTGGTTAGGAAGAGATTCCCAAACAGACTCAGAGGAAACTGAGCACTAAGAGGAGAGGCCCAGGTGCAACTAGGAAACAAAGGCATCTACTTTGTTGTTTGACTTTCAGATTTTCCTTCAGATTTGGTGATAATTACTGAGAACACACCACAGGCAATCTCATTATCCATGGGAGCCTCATCCTCTGAAGTCACTGGACACAGTGAACACTGGGAAACCAGCTGAGCTGCCATCCCCCAGGGGAGTGGGCCAGGTTCCTGAGCCTCTGGCCATAGAGTGATAGATACATAAACCTCAGCCTGTGTGGGAGTCTGTGCAAGGCCACCTTATTCTGTCTACACCAGCGAGTGACTACCACTAAACTCATAGCCAACAGCCTGAGTGGGACATGGAGAACATGTACATTTTCTCCACAAGGCTCTATGAAGCCAGGCAACACTCAGCACTGTGCCAGCAGGCATCTCAAACAGGCAAATCACCAGATAAATCACAAAAAATGTGAAAGACGTGGCACTAAACAGACCATGGAATGAACCCGTTTACAATATGAGCTGGAACAGGTGGCAGAGCACCTCCTCCCTCGGCCTCGGCTGGGGACACATACAACAGCAGCTTGTGTTTGCTCTGTGTGCCCAGGAATGACCGTGAACAGGACACAGAACTGAAATAAATTTGCAAATCAGATGCAGGAACAGTGAGGCCCCACTGCCATGTGGGAGCATCTCCACCCCAGTGCTGACCTCCATGTGTTCTTCACAGTATGTGGTACTGGTGCTTCAAGCCTCACCTCCCAATTCTGCACTGCCACTTTCTTGCTGTGACTCTGGCACTGTGCACTAATGAACCTGTAAGATATGAACCATAAGACTTGGAAGGTGTTTGCTTGGGGGTTTTATTGTGAGGTTTTGTTTAAGTCTCACTGTGGGGTTCATATGAATCTTGAAATCTCAGTCTCCCTGCTTGAGCCTTCTGAGTACTAGGATGACAGGCGTACACTAGTTTGGCAATGATCCATGTTGTAGTAACCACAGGCTTATCCTGATGCATGTATATATACATATCTATGTATGTATGTGAGATTTATATATATATACACATACATACACATATATACACATACATACATATACATATATATACACACACATACATACATATATATACACATACATATACACACACACACACACACACACACACACATATATATATATAAATAAAATTTGGTAAGGGAGATAGGAACTCCTTATGTTGCCTAAGCTGGCTTTGAACTCAGGATCCTCCTGTCTCTGCTTCCCTAGCAGCTGGCATTTCTGGTCCATACATGGGATAGTTTGGAAGTTTGGCGAGTGTTTTTGGATAGCCCAGTGGACATCTGTATGTTATAGGATTTCCCCATGGCCTGACATTCTTGAACACTGCTCAAAGTCAGATCAGTCTACTCCTCTGTCCTGCCACCCACAACAGCATTGCCCTACGTGATGTAGGAGTCAGCTGTTCTGTGTGGCATTAATGGATGGCAGGAGGTTGTGAGTCATCTCCATTCTTCCCTGACCTTAGGACTTTAAGATGTGAGTTTTAGGAAGAACTTGTAGACAGTTACCATAGGGCATACCTTGAGAGGGTCCCTAGCTGTCCTGTTTGTGCCTGGCACATCTCACAATAGGGTGATCCTTTTTCTTGTTTTTGTTGTTTTGAGACGAGGTCTCACTATATATCTCTAGTTGGCATTGAACTTACAGAGATCCACCTGCCTCTGCCCCTGGAGCACCGGGATTAAAGGCGTGTACCACCACTCCTCAGCAATATGGTACTCTTAGTGTGGGAACACACATGTTTTTCTGGGTCATGATCCCTGAGAGACCATCGACTGCCTGGCAACCAAATTCACTTGCTGTGAGAGGTGATGTTACAGAGAGTAAAAAAACTCCAAGAGGAGGAACCAGGTACCCTGCCCTAGAAAAGGTTTCTTGTTTTATTCTGGGGTTTTTGTTTTTGTTTTCATATTTGAGTGGATGTAATACCTGAAAATTGTAATACTTGTGACTGAGCTCATGTGGCTGGTTACATGTGTGCAAAGCTGTATGTCCCCCTCAGAGCCACTCCCAGCCAGACTGGGTAGAATCTGAGAAGTTATATCCCTGAGATTTTGCACACCTTCCTTATGTAAAATTACCATTAACCAAGATAAGCAAGTCATGCATGTTTCATGCACACTTGTGCAGACAGGGCACAATTCAGCAACATTTCAGCTGCCTCAGCTCTGTGTGTACATGGTTCAAAGGCTCGGTGTGACTTTGTGGCCCCAGTGGACACCTCACACATACTGCTAATTATTCATTCTCCTTTATGGTCATGGAACAAGCTAACAAAGAACAGAAGTACTATCTAGGATTCTGACATCAATCCTTTGTGTTTTTCCAGAACATTCTCAACCTGTCGTTCACGGCTTATGAAACAAAGGCCTCCGCTAATCAGTGGAGAGCTGCTTAGACATCTCTTTCTAGTGCATCATTAAAATAATTTTATAATAGTCGGTATCACATCTACACGTGAACACACATCTTCTAAGTGACTTGTGTGCCTATCTGCAATGCTCTAAGCAGAGCACTCTGAAGGACCTGACCTCAGACTACACTCGGACCTACTGTTCCACCAAGGGTGTAGCAGACAAGCAAGTCCCTGATCAAAGCTTCTTTTTCTTATTATTCTAACTCATCTCTAAAGCACAGCACTGTGAAAGTCCAGCCAGCAAGGACTCCAATGTATGGTGGGTCCAGATAGTCTCATCCCTGAGAATGCAACACAGAACTGCGGGCCTCAGTGCAAGTGACTAGAACATAGTGTGGTGAATGTCTTTATGAACACTGCTATTGTTAGTGCAAAGATAAGCCCCAAGCACTAGGATTCCCCTTTGTGGATGAAAGAAGAACGTCAAGGTGCACTTGGCGACAAGAGTTCAAAGGTCGCCCGTCTAAGCTGGGCATGGTGGCGCACGGCCGGCTGAAATTGAAAATTTTAATAGAAAATTCCCCCTGGGCCTGACGGACAAACCTGTGCCTTTTCTGTTTGATACCTTGATTCTTTTTTTTTCTTTTTTTACAAGAGAATCAAATCGTTTATTGATTACACATAATGGATGATGCACAAGCTTCATTCCCATCTAATATTTTATCTGGTACCATGATTCAATTGAGATGTTGCAAAGGATGTGACAACAACCATTTTTATAAACTAATAACTCTGTCACGCTGCTTGGGTGGCCCTTCCATGGTGAAACTCATTAAGGTCACAACAGTAACCATCAGTCCAACTACACCAAGGTTTGTGACAACACGGCTTCCCACCCACGCAGTCATAAATAAATTTCAAACGGAGCCTGGCTCACCCTGAAGGAATTCTAACTTCACACTGTTGGGGAAGTATACCAAGGTGGCTTCAGAGTACACTAACTTTACACCGCACATTTAAGAAAAAAAGACACATTTATTCAGCATCATGATCAGACTATTACATTTAGCAATCAACAGCATGGGTGAAAAAGTCTCCATTAAAACCCTCGGTTGGAATGCTTTACACCTTCCACAGAACAGAAACTAAAACAACCTGTTATACAACTAGTCACAAATACAGTCCTGGAGGTTTTTGCACACACACATGAGCATTGTCTCAAACATGTCTTCTTTGCAGCAGCTGGCCCTGCCACCACTGTGCTTGGCTAGTCCACAAACCTGCTGTAACCTGTAGCTTCCCTGCCACTTTCCTGGCTCTCCTCCCCTGCTAAGCTTGCTTCCTGATGGTAACTAGAACCTTCTGCCACTGCCATAGCTACCGCTGCTGCCGGAACCACCTCAGCCACCTTGGTTTCGTGGTTTAGCAAAGTATTGGCCTCCACCACCATAAGGGCCAGAACTTCCGCCTCCAAAGTTTCCGCCCTTCATAGGTCCAAAACTTGAAGACTGATGGTTGTAATTGCCAAAATCATTGTAGCTTCCACCACCTCCAATGTCACCTCCACTACCACCACCAAAGCCTCCTCTGTCCCTCCATTCTTATAGCTGTCATAGCTGCCACTCCCACCGCAGCCACTGCCCTCATTTCCATAACCCTGTCCACCACTTCCATAGCCTCTGCTTCCTCCAGAGTAACGAGGTCCGCCTCCTCCATAACCATCATCATTACCAAATCTGTTATGGCCATCCCCACTGCCGCCATATCCACCACCACCATGGCTGCCACCAAAGCCACCATGACCAAAACTGTCATTGCCACCACAACCACCTCCGCAACCACCACCAAATTCTCCAGAACCACTTCAACCTCTTTGGCTAGACGAAGCATTAGGTATCTCTTGCTTTGACAAGGCTTTTCTTTTCTTTTTTAAAAAATATTTATTATATTTTATGTGTATGTATGTATTGCCTGTGTGTAGGTAAGTGCACCCATGTCGTGCAATGCCACGGAAGTCAGAAGAGGCTGTCGGATCCCTGGAACTGGAGTTACAGGCAGTTGTTAGCTGCCATGTGGGTGCTGGGATTCGAACCTGGGTCTTCTGCAAGAACAGCCAGTGTTCTTAATCACCGAGCCATCTCTCCAGCCCCACACAAGGTTTTTGTTAGTTACAGATGTTACCTTTCACAGTGTGGTATTTCTGAATGACGATCTTATCCACAGAATCATGGTCATCAAAGGTGACAGAAACAAAGCCCCACTTTTTCCACTGCCTGTCAGTCATGATTTCAGTCACTTCAATTTCCCACACTGTTCAAAACCATCTCGTAGGTGATGTTCTGCAGTGTCTTTTTAACTCTGCCAACAAAGATCTTTTTCACAGCTAGGTGGGCACCTGGTCTTTGAGAATCTTCTTGTGACACCGGCTCTCTTTGGTTCCACAACTCTTCCATCCACCTTGCGTGGCCTTGCGATCACAGCTGCATCCACCTCCTCCACGGTGGCATAGTGACAAACCCAAAGCCCCTGGAATGCTTGGTGTTTGGATCTCTCATGACAGTCGGTGAGTGCTGCCCATTGCTCAAAATGACTCCTCAGACTCTCATCAGTTGTTTCGAAGCTCAGTCCTCCGATGAAGAGCTTCCGCAATTGTCGGGCTCCTTAGGAGACTCAGGCTTAGATATGACAGCAGGAGAGAGAGCCTTCAGCAATGCTTCCTCGGCCACATCAAGAGGCAGAAAGGGATACCTTGATTCTTGATGAGAATCAAATGATACATGGATGGATGTACAGACGGATGGACAGACAGACGGATGGACGAAGAGACCAGTAGGTGAGGAGGTGGACAGATTTTGCCAATCCAAAGCCACCATGGGAGAGGACGTGGTGCCTCTCTCCCTCAGTGATGACTCAGTGGTGCCACCCCCAGGTCTTCTGTGGACTATGTTTCCTAGAATACCTGCATCCTCAAGACCAGCCACATCACCTGGGGGTTCCTCAGTGCCAGAGCTGTAAGGTGTAGAGTTGGTGACAGCAGAGTGTGAATCCGGGTGGCCCCACCCCACTCCACCCCGTGCTGCTCTGGGAAGCTAGAGGAGGTAGGCTTCTTTCTCCCTTTGGAGTCATGAATATCCTCTCCCATAGGAGAGGGACTCCACAAACACAGAAAACACTACCACCTTCAGCCGAAGCATGGGTTTCACTCATGAGAGCAGTGATGTCAAAATACACACCAGCTTGTCCTTGCTGCCTGTTTAAAGACAGGACTGGTCTACTCTGACACATTGTCCTAGTTCCTTGGTTTCAAGGAATCACACGTACTTGTTCTTGACCACAAGCTTAGCCCTTTGCACCTTCTCATTGTACAGGAAGCACCGAGAAAGTCTGCGCTGGGAAGGGTTCATTCATCCTCAGTCCGTTCCCTCTCAGGTGATAACAGTGAGCTGGAAGGGCAGGCCACATGGCAGTGGGCACAAGTGATCAGGCTGCAGCACCCAAGTTGTGAATGCCACGCATCTACTGAGTTGTTCCTGTAGACTCTGGGTCCTCCTGCTGGGGGAACTTGCTGTAGGGATATCCATTTACCCAAAGTGGAATCCCTGGTATTCATTCATTTACAAGACCAGGTGAGTCAGCCAAATTACACAGGGTCTGATACCTAAGGCCACAGAGGTAACTGAGGCATCAAACCAGCAAGATGAGGCAGCTCTTGCCCCTACTTCTCCCTGATGCCTATTTAGTGTCACATCACTGAAGCAGAGGGACAGTGCTAGGGGCAAACAGGGAACTTCAGTATACTCTCCAAGAACCTGCGCCCTCTACAAATCACCTGCAGCTTGGAGGGTGGCATAAAGGGCAGGGCCCTGGGAAAAGGGTTACAGTGGCCACACAGGGCATTGGTATCTCCCCTAGTCTGTGTGTGCAGGAGACCCTGATAAAATATCAGGTAGAGACACCCACAGCCGTACAGACGCCACTGCCTTGAGCAAAGAGAGAGCTGCACTCCTTAACCCCATCGTAAAGTGCAGCACTGAGAAACTGAACTGCATCTTGCAAAATAAGAGTTATAAACCTGGATCACAGCATCAGGTTCTCAGTGGCCCTCAGTGCCAGGGGCAGACCCAGGACATAATGTAGCCAATTCAACCCAAATCCAAGGCTCTGCAGGGCTTATCCAGAGAACCAACTGGATTCCTGGCTCTTGGCACCACCTTCCTCTGGCCTCACTCACCCTACTCTGCCCACCTGAGCGGATGCTACAGGGCAAAGTAGCATTCATCAGCCAGCCAGGGACCACCATGATTAGTTATAAAATCATAACTGTGGTCTCTGTATGTCTGCTGGCATAATTACATCAGCATGCTAATGTTGTTTTAATGGTCTCTAATGATGTAATAAGAAATAATGGGATTTATTTGACAGCTACATAACCATTAACAAAACATATTAAGCATAACTAGTGCTTCCATAAAAATGCAGATGATGTCGGCAAGCGCCAGCCCACGTGTCCCCTCCTTTCACCCCTGGGACAATGAAAGACTCAGAATGAGTTCTTAGATATAGGCCTGACTGAGGAGGGTTGTGCTAGCCATGAGCCTTCCCTCCCAGACACCCTGAGGCTCAGCCAACACCTAAGTCAGTCCATAGAGTGTGAGCCCACCACTGCTGGGCCAGGGGATTCTCAGGACATGCAGTACAGCTCATATATCCCAAAGACAGAGCTATAGACACCCATATGCACACAACGTGGTACACACACAGTAATCTGGTCTCAGCGTGGTACAGTCTCTGCTGGGAAGGACTGGAGGGCTCTGGAGAAGGCTTTGAAACCAGTTGGGATCAAATTTTAGCTCAGAATTGGGATTAGGACTAAGAGGAACAGAGCAGGCCAACAAAGGCCACAACTGCAGCCCAAGTCCCCAAGCTGTTAGGTAGGCCCGTATGCAGGCTCCACTCCTAAAAAGAGGGACCATGAGTTTCCTGCAGGAAGCAGGCCTGGTCAGTGACATTCACAAAGGCCTGGTGAAGCCAGACCTGCCCCTTAGATAGGCTATGCCAACCCTGCATGGGAAATCGGTATTCAGCAAGAGGGGGTCTGTGACTAGGGAAACAGGAGTGAGGCAGAGAGGCCCAGTACAGTAGGGGCTGTCAGGAGAGGCACAGCTAGTGCTGTAGCTAGGTCTACTGCCCCACAGTCCCTTCATCCCAGTACCTCCTCCCAGGCTTAGCCAATGGATGGCTTAGTCAGTCCTCTCTTCAAAGGCTGCTGGATGTATTAATTATTACTGTGACAAAATACCTGACAGAAGATGGAAGGGTATGTTTTGGCTCACAGTCTGAGGATACAGTCTGGCATGGGGAAGAAGGCGTGGCAGAAGAAGCAGGAGGCATCTGATAACACTATGTTTACAAGTCAGCAGAGAGATGAATGCTACTACCTATCATGCTTTCTCTTTTCTAGAGCCTTTTTATTCAGTCAGCCACCCCAGTCCATGGGACTGTGCTGCCTACATTCAGGGTGTATCTTCCGCCTCAGCTAAACCTCTCAGGAAACTCTTTCACAGACACACCAAGAAGTGTGTTTCCTAGGTGATTTAAAGTAGTCTAAGAAGACAACGACTCTAGGCTATCACTCTTGGCCTGCTGCCCTAGACGGTAGGGTAGGAACCAGCTCAGCTTATGAACCTATGTTCAGCTTTATTGGGGAGCAACAGTACAAAAGAGGCCTGGTGTGTGCAAAACAGGGGAGGGGGGGAGGGAGGGAGAGGGAGAGGG